>NC_056728.1:1985020230-1985320230 GCF_019279795.1 Protopterus annectens | reverse complement strand
TGCATATTTGAACTGTTTCTTACTGAAATTGGTACACCTTGTTTGCTGTAGCATAGACTAGATCCAGGCCTACTGAATCTAGCTTTGTTTGTATGCTTGTTGTTTGTTTGCTTGTTATTTCCCTGAAATGCTAATTCCACCTAAAACGTGGCTTTTCAGTGCTTCTGTGGATCTCTAGTGATATCTGCATTGCTTACTGTACTTATTTCCTTATTTCACTTGAAAGAAAGTTACTGTTTGTCATTTTTGCATTTAATTTACCTGTAACACATTGCATTTAAGTTACCTGGCACTTGCTCACTAAAGCAATTATATAAGTCAGCACTAAAAAATTAAAAGTACTACACCCTCACAAACTCCCCTTGAGTACCTTGTTCCCCATTGGCCCTTTTTTCAATTATAAAGGAATTCCCAATACTATTCTAACATGTCCAAAGGTCAGTTGTCAATCTTCTCTTCGGTCCAGCTGGTGAATCTGGGAATCTTGAGGCAATGTTACAACTGCCTCATGTACACAGACAAACCTCTCCTCCTCCCAACAAATTCAAACACATGTGAGAGATGCAACCATATAGCCAAACTGGAGGCTAAGCTCTCTCAACTCAGTACTGGTGTAACCAGTCAGGAGGAGAAGGAAACCACACTCACTACAATTCCAGTCTCACATAGACCTACCATGACAGCAAACCAAACACATAAACACACAAAAACATACTCGGAGGCTCTAAATAAAAATCTGCCTAAGCAGGAGAGACCTCCAATGCAGACACCCAAGCAACCGCTACCCCAAAACAAAACACGTGCAACACATAGCTCACAAAGCCAGTGTGCCGAACAGTCACAGCCCTTAAGGCTAAACAACACACCTGATACACTTGTAATAGGTGACTCTATCATCAGGCACACTGACGTCCCGCTCACCAGGCTGAACAAGGAGAAGGTCACGGTGAGCTGCCTGTCGGGTGCTAGGATCCACCACATAACACAAGCACTCAGGTCACTCCAAGGCAAGTACAAATATGACTCAGTCATTGTCCATGCTGGTGTGAATGACCTGAGACGTACCTCCCTGGACTACATGAAAAGAGACATAGAGGAGCTCTCTGAGCATGTAGCCCAGGCCGGTATGACCCTGACCTTGAGTAGCATCTTACCCTCACCAAGAATGATGCCACAATATGAAGACAAGATGATCAATTTCAACAATTGGCTTAAGTATTGGTGTCATTCAAAGGGGATCCAATGCCTGTCGGCCTGGGATGACATGCTTGACAAGCCACGATGCTTCACTAGGGATGGCTTGCACCTGTCACCCCTGGGCTTTCGGATATTGGCAAAGGCTCTTGCTACCCCCATAGTGACTTTTTTAGGCAAGGCTCAAAAGACAAACCCACCTCCATAGGTATCACAAGGGATAAGAAACTAAGAGTAATGCTACTCAATGCCAGAAGTCTAAACCTCAAGATGCACACACTCAAAACTCTCCTTAGCATGGAGAACATCGATATCTGTGCAGTAACAGAAACCTGGTTCAAGGCTCCCGAGAGCACCCCAGCACTACCAGGTTATACCTCATACCATGCTTTTTGGCCCCAAAGCTTGGACCGAACCACAAAAGGAGGGGGAGTATCAATATTTGTCAAAGATACCCACACCTCCAGGTTGGTGGCACAGCATGAAGCATCAGAGACTATCCATGTACAACTAACAGTGGGTAAAACTGCTTTCCAGTTTATAGCATGCTACAGACCACCCTCCCAAACCCAGGAACCCCACTCGGCCTTCCTGAGAACACTGGAAAATATGAAGGTCTCTCCAAACACCATTATATTGGGCGACTTCAACTACCCAAACATAGACTGGGAGCATTACTCTAGCTCCAACATGCTAGCTCAAAGGTTCCTAGAATTTATAAACTCAAATGCTATGCAACAACTTGTTACCACTCCCACAAGAGGGGAAAACATACTGGACCTGATCATCACCAACATGGGGACTCTATGCTCCTGACCAGAAGTGTATCACTTACTGGTAAGATCAGACCATAAACTAATCTCACTGGATATTCACATCCCGACCCCACCCCCTGCCCAGAAAACCACAGTGAAAAACTTCTCTAAAGCAAATTTCACACTCCTCAAAACCGAGGTGGAATCATTCAAAGCCCCCAGGTCTGTGGAAAATATGGCCCAGACCGCAGAATCCTTTATAAATGCATTCTATGAACACCTTCAGGAATGTATGGATCATGCAATCCCAAATAAAACCAAGACCCAATTCTCCAAAGGCAGACGTCCTGTCTGGTGGATGCCAGCCATAAACAAACTATACAATAGAAGGAGGAAGCTACTACATGATAGAGCAAAATCCCAAAAAGGGAAGGCATCTCTGATCAATATTAGCAAAAAACTGTGGGCACTCATAAAATTGTCTAAGGCCAGCTTCGAGAGAAAAATTGCACAGGACACTAAGGATAATCACAAGGCTTTCTTTAGTTATGTTAGGAACCTGGGTGGGAATTCCCAGATATGCTCAGAATAAGTCCAAAATGACAAAAAATACACCGAACCCACAGACATTGCCAACATCCTAGCTGACAGGTTCAGCGCAAACTTCTCCTCCTCCCCACCAAAGGGCAAATATCTATCCCAGCAGAGTGCTGCCCCCTGACATCTCAGATGCTCAGGTAAGAGCCGCCCTCTCCAAAGCAAAAAACACAGCATCAATGGGACCAGACGGTGTCCTGGGCTGCGTCCTACATGAACTCCAAGAAGAGCTAAACCCAAACCTAAAACTACTGTTCAATCTCAGCCTTACTACAGGATATGTACCCAAAGAGTGGCGTACAGCAACAGTGGTCCCGCTCCACAAAGGTGGTGCCTCAACGGATCCTGGAAACTATCACCCCATAAGCCTGACTAGCTTGGTCTGCAAAGCTATAGAAAGGATCATCATGGACCTCATAAATAAAGATATTGGGGACCTACAGACATTGGATCCTACCCAGTTTGGCTTTGTTAAGGGCAGATCCTGCCTCTTAAACCTGGTCGATTTCTTTGAAACAGTCACCAAGGCCATTGACAAGGGGAAGGTGGTCCACACAGCCTACCTGGACCTCGCAAAACCCTTCGATACAATACCCCACTCAGGCATTATAGATAAGCTCACCAGCTTAAATATAAACCCCTATGTCACTAGATGGGTTGCAAACTGGCTCAAGGACAGAACCCACATGGTTAGAATTGCTGGAGGCATGTCAGACTCCAAACCAGTTACAAGTGGCATCCCACAAGGCTCAGTCCTGGGACCTCTCTTGTTCTGTATATATTTCTCGAGGTACAGGCCAACACGGAAGGACTGTGGCTGACCAAGTTTGCAGATGACTGCAAACTGGGTGCCATAATATACTCTCCAGCTGACACAAGCATCCTCCAAAAGGGCCTCATAGAAACAGACAACTGGTGCCAGAGCCATGGCCTCAAGCTAAATGCCAAAAAGTGTATAGTCATCTCCATTGGCAAAAACAAAGTGCCCACAAATTACCACATAGCTGGTAATCCATTAGGTACAGAAGAAGTAATTAGGGACCTGGGGACCCAAGTTGATAGCAATCTCTCATTTGACAACCATGTGGCCAAAGTGGTTAGAAAAACATTTTATATAGCCCACCTAATCATGAAGGGATTCACATCTAGATCAGGGGAGGTCATCGTGCCTCTTTACTCATCCCTTATCAGGCCCATAATTGAGTACAATGCCCCTTTTGGGATGTACCTTACCAGACACCTGCAGCAACTGGAAAGACCCCAAAAGTACCTCACCAAGAGGATCAAAGGGCTCAAACAGATGCCATATGCTGCCCGGTTAAAGAAACTCCAGCTCTACTCAGTGGCATACTGCCTGCTCAGAGGTGATCTGTGCCTGACGTATAAAGCCATGTCCAACCTGGAATTAATAGACATGCTGCACCTCAGAAAATCCAAATCCCATCGAGCTATGCACTCGAGAGACTTGAACCTCAGCACTGAAATAAATAGGACATGCTGGAGGGACAGATTTATAACCCAGAGGCTCCCTTCACTCTGGAATAAAATCCCAGTCCAGGTTAGGCGGAGTCCCTCATTGACTCTCTTCAAGAGGAATCTTGATGAGTGGATGGGAGATCGTAGGTTTACCCCGGGTATCACTTCTGTGTCACTGTTAGACAGAGGCACAGTATACTAACCTCAAAAAAGGGCATAGAAAAATTAATTTAAAATGGGTGGTGAAAGCCAAACACACTCTGGCTAGGCTTATAAATGCCCTAGGGCAGATAGCCTAGTATGAACCTATGAACCTATGAACCTATGAACTAGGCACTTCCATTTTAACTATAGATCTTTTCTTAAAGCTGGCAAAAGGTCTTCTAAGATTTTTAGGTTATTTTGCCACTTATGGATAAATATATAAATGTGGGGTGGCACAGTGACACAGCAGATAGTGTTGTCACCACAGAACAAGAAGTTCTACAATTTGATTCTTAGTTGGAGTGCCTTCTATGCATAGTCTGCATGTCTTCCCTTAGTTCACATAGGTTTCCTCCAGGTGCTCCAGTTTCCTCCCACATTCCAAAGACATGCAATAATGGATTGGAGACTCTAAAATAGCCATAGGTGTGAGTCTACTTGCAAGTGTGTAGTATGGAAGAACATCTGCACCAGGGCAAACCACCAAGCAGTGTGCAAACCTTGGCTCCAGATGATTGTCATTGCGGAAGTAACACCTCAATTCCATATGTAAAACTGGGAAAAGGGGGTGGATAGATGGATAAAATTGATAACTATTCTTCTTAGTAGTAATGCATTGGTGTATAGCTGAATGAAACCGGATTCATACTCAGTGCTTACTATTATACACCAAATTACCTCATCTTGAAAGAAAACATTATGTATATCTTGATTTCACGATACCTGAGAACAATATTAGGCTACAAAATCTAGCATGTTAGATACCATGTATGAGTGGCAGAATTGTATCATAATACTCTGTATATGCTTTGTATATGATGGCAACAGTTTTCAAATTTAATAAGTAAAATATGAGTATTGTGCTACAACATGTAATGACAACATAAACAGTAGTATGTTTGCATGTGACATCATTAGAATGCAGAAATTATGCACTGTCTACCAAAAACATGCAGCAATATATAGATTGTACATGAAATAAATAGCAAATAAGAGAACACCCAAATGACTATATGACTGTTGATGGTACATAGCAAAAAAGGACAGTAACTGCATAACTATATGAATAGCTACAACAAAATTCAGAATGTTATCATGGCCTCATCTACAAAATTATTTCACTGGTGACACTGGTAATAAATGGATATGCAGAACTTTATCTTCATATGTTTTACTTTACTCCATGACTGTTATGTTAGTTTAAGATATTTATTCAGTCATTGTGTTATATTGATTGTGTGACCTTGAATCAGACTGCTGCATACGTTTCATTAGCCCATGCATTTCATCCCCAGTGTGTCAATCCTGTATATTTTAAAATGAAGGCATTATTTATCTATATGATTGCCTTATATCCCTACTTATGCTGGGCTTTAGAAGTACTTGCTTATACATTGCAGAAAGGATGATGCAAACTAAGTAATTTCATTTTTATATCAACATTTTATGTTTTCCTTTCTTTGCGACAATTCAGAGATGCAAAGGGAAGAAGAATGACTGCATATCAAGTTTCTGGGAGATCCTTCTCATGCTACATAGCTTTCTTACCACCACCCCCAATGCTGTACTTTCTTCCCCTACTCATCAAGATCTTTGCTATTCAGATAACAAATTGCAGGTGCTATTATTCTTTCATTAACCAGACAATATCATTAAATGTAATAAACAGCTAGCAAATTTGTAGGTCCTAAAACCTAGTTAGCTATAATGTTCTTTTTAGCTACCTTTATATATGAAACAAAGGGAAGTCATTCAGCATTGAGAAAAAAATGTGCAGCATTTTGTAGAAGACATATCTTCCTTTCTCTATTTCTCCCTTTTATTTAGTTATTCATTATTATGGCATACAGTGACAGTTTTAAATGCAGATTTGAAAGCATTGGCTGATGACATTATTATATCTGAAAGATTATGTTCTCAATACTCCAGCTCAAGTTTAGAGGTTAAGATGGCTGATTACCAGCTGATAGACCTGGGTTTTAACCTCATTAGGGCACAACTGGGCAGCAGCAGCAGTGTCTGTGCATAAGAAAGGCCTGGTAAGCTATTTTCATAACATGCCATGAGAACCCTATGGGGCCTACCCTTAGAGCTGCCATATGTTAATTTCAGCTCAAGAGCATCTACTTACTTATGCTCACAACAGGCTGTTTACAATGGAAGCAGCAACTTGTGAAAAACATTTACAACATTGTCACCCCTTAGTAGTCCTGTTGCCCTGTGCAGATGCACTCTCCTCCCATCAAAGACAGGACTGCGAAGTCTTCTGGTGCATTTGTTCAAAACTTTAAAATTGATATATTGGTGAATCCTTCTATTAGCAATAGCTAAAGATGATTGGGGAAGCCAAAACACACGGCAATGCAGCTCCTAATGACCTCTATTTGCTTATAGGATTGTACTACAGCCATGTGACTGGAGAAGAGGAACTCACACAAGCAGCAGTTGTTACAGAGAAATCAAGTCATGGGAAAATGGCAGCTGGCACTATTGCAGGAAATTGTAACACAAAAAGTTAGTTATTTTATGTAAATTTAAGATAGTGTCATGATTAAACACATGCTGCATTTTTTTCTAAGTATTAAACAAGTTTATGTATTATGACTATGATTTGTTTAAAGTATGTTGTAATGTCTGTAAAAGTATTGTTTATAGCTTACAATTATTATATAATGTTGTATACTTGCTTGTTCATTTGCTTTTGCTGCATAGTCCATGTTGTGGTTGAAAATGTTCCATTATCAGCCTAATCATCTAATTAACAAAATAAGTGAATGTGTAAACAAGTAAATAGATAAATACATAAATATATAAATACACAATGCTGTAAATAGCAACCACAGTATTTATGTATGACAGATGAGCCTAAAAATACAGTCAGCTGTATTATATTTGTTTTCTTCTTGAAAACATCAAACAACTCTAGAATTGGAATTGGTACAGACATATACTGCTCACTAAGGCACACAAGTACATTATATTTGATTAGAGAATGGGCTTACTGTACATCAGTATCCTGATTGAAGGACAAGTGTTCTCCAGCAGAGTATTACTATATAAGTAAAGCCAGCCGAAAAAAGGGTCCGCCGCTTCACGGCAGCATTTCAAGCTGCTATGGAACTTGGACTGAGAAAAACAAATGGTCACCATTATTTTACACTCGCTAAACAGCACTTTTGCTGTTTAGTGAGTGTAAAATGTAAACAAAAAAGAAGACAACAAAAAAGGTGTGTGTGTGTGTGTGTGTGTGTGTGTGTGTGTGTGTGTGTGTGTGTGTGTGTGTGTGTGTGTGTGTGTGTGTGTGTGTGTGTGTGTGTGTGTGTGTGTATGTGTGTGTGTGCGTGTGTGTGTGTGTGTGTGTGTGTGTGTGTGTGTGTGTGTGTGTGTTTATGTCTGTGTGTGATTGCATGCATGCATGTCAGTGAAAGTGAAAGTGAGCAAGCTGCTATTTTACACTTCCTAAGAAGTGCTTTTGCTGTTTAGCGAGTATAAAATAAAAAAAAAGAAAAAAATTAAAATAAAGCATGTGTGTGAGAGCGTATGCATGTATGAGAGTAAGAGAGAGACAGCGATCGATCGAGAAAAACAGAAATGTGTGTGTGTGTGTGTGTGTGTGTGTGTGTGTGTGTGTGTGTGTGTGTGTGTGTGTGTGTGTGAGTGTGTGTGTGTGTGTGTGAGAGAAAGAGTGAGTGAGTGAGTGAAGTGTGAAAGTGATCCAATGATCCCCTGGTAGCATGAGTGAGAGAGAGTGAAGATCGAATGACATCTGCCAGCACTTACAGAATGGGGTCTCTGTAAAATTGTTGTGTTTTACTTACTTGTGTATTTTTTAAGTACTATTTTATCTTTTAATATATTTTGGATGTAAAATGGTTCCTCCAACACCATTAACATATACTACAGCAAGTAGGAAACTTTAGAAGGAGGAACTATTTTACATCAAAAATATATAAAAAAAATAAAATAGCACTTAAAAAAATACATAAGTAAAACACAACAATTTAACAGAAAGACCATTCTCTAAGTGCAATAATACCCACCAGGGTGTGTGTTAATGTGTAATTAATGCCATTCCAGGGGTGTAGAAGCCATCCACCTGTGGAGTCGGGCCGCACAACACCCCCGGGCAGGCATTAATTACACATTAACATGCACCCTGTCGGGCATTATTGATTGCATAAGTATCTCTCCCAGTGTTTCATAAAGGACACCTTGAAGACAGTGATAAGTGTTCTCATCTCAGTTGTATAAGGAATTCTACCACTGTAATATGTATCCTCAGAAAGCCTGCACACCATTACTGCTTTCATGCAAGTATGGCTGTGTAGGAAGTAATGAGTTATGATATTGGTCAGATTATCAGAATAGTGCTTGGTAAGTGAGACTTTTATGCCAAAATTATTTTGGCTGATGGAAATGTGTACACTGAATAAACATAAGAAAATACTGTTGACGCTGGACCAGCATTGGTATACTCCCTCCTGGCAAACATGAATGTGTGTGTGTGTGTGTGTGTGTGTGTGTGTGTGTGTGTGTGTGTGTGTGTGTGTGTGTGTGTGTGTGTGTGTGTGTGTGTGTGTGTGTGTGTGTGTGTGTGTGTGTGTGTGTGTGTGTGTTTGTGCTAAAATAATATAGTTATGTCTCAATTGGTAATAGGATACTGCAAAACACTGGACTCAGACTGATGTGGTTGAAATTCTGGTGAGTCAGTGAATCTGACCCTTTTCTGTATCTTTATATAGTACAAATCTTATCTGGGTATGGCAGATGCTGGTCATAAATGTAAGAATAGATTGCATTTCCTGTATACTCTAAAGGCTAAGCCCTCCTCTGCAGGTGTAATTATTGGCAGCAGCAGTATGGGAAGTTAAGGTGTGTGATCCATGTCCCTGACATATGCAATTTCCATAATATACTTTACCTGAAATAAATGTGTTTTTTTCTTTTTTCTTTCCTATTTCATATAGTAGTTTTAGCAGTGCTCATTCTTTAAAGTCAATGAATTTGATAAGGAGACTATTTTGCCAGATTTTATTCTTTTTTATGAACTTTAGTAAGATTTACAATTGAGAACTTCCATGTTAAATATTGACAAATTTTCAAAAACTCAAAACAGCTATAAAAACAATTTATAATATGTACAATCATGCCTTGAAAGTAAAGGTTTGTAATTTCATATTTAATGCTCTTAATATAAACATAATTATATTGTAAAAAAATAAAGAAAATGCACAAATTGTCAGAATTCATCAAATTGATTTGGCAAAGACTTTTTCTGATTTTTTGTATAATTTTTTCTCATCACAACTAGAATAGTCCTTATTAAGTATAGATTTTCATTAGTCATTTTGTGGTTTTCAGCTATGTTGAACAGGATTAATATCTTTGTTAAAGGGAAATAATCAAACCACTGAGCTTTCAAAAAGTTTTCTATTTTTTTCCAAAGGGATCATATAGAAGGGCAGTCATAAAATGTGTGTGCCCAGTCTGCTTTGCAGACTTGTGTATATCTCCAACATTCCATGTTTTCATTTTTCCTAATTTCAGCTATTCTATTGGGAGTTAAGAATGAAATATATTAAAATTTCCAAGTAAAATATGTCAGCAATGAGACCAAGATGTGATTCTTTTAGATTTCAATAGTTGTGTTTTACTTTCTGTAGTTAGAGATGTGGTGAGGCCCAATGCAATGTGTTTTCAATATTTATCATTTCATTTACTGTTATATGTTATAAGAATTTTGTAAAGTTTTGCAATTATATTTATTTCTTTTTAATTGGTACATATGATTTCCCAGAAGATCTGAATTAATGTTGTTTTTTTTTTGTATTGGGAGTGTGCAAGGATAAAACATTTATTTTGAGTTTGTGTCATTATATTTCATAAATATATCCAGTCTTGCAGATCTAAATTATATTAGTTCTTGAGATGTTGTATCACTTTGACTTTCATGTCATCAAAGCAATGCTGACAGCAGATGACATTTTTGGCTTCCCAACTGTTGACTTTAAGTGGACAGATTTTCTCAAAAAAATCTTGTGTTATTCTAAGAAGAATGGTTGCCTCAAACCACAGTTTCAGAACAATATTAGCTAACATTATATTTCTAAATGTTTTAAGAATATTATCAATATAGTTAGATTGTGTTGGAGGTAGAGATGCTGCATTGGATATAATCACATATGTAGTATCATAAGGAATTATTTGAGTTGAAATTGCTAATGTTGTCAATTTTCATTTTTGTGCTAATGAGGTAAAATAGTAGGTTCTTTCAATCTAAATTGTATTTAGGGTCTATCCAATTTATTATGGGTTTGAAAATTATTGCTTTTATATAAGTGTCAAAATCAAGTGAATTTATTCCTACTAAGGCCTATGGTTTAATGTGATATTGAAAAGCAATAATTTTTGGTTGTTTTTTGTTAATACCTATTCTTTTCAAATTATCAATTATCTGGAGGTAAGAAATGGGCTTGGATCACATATAATGTTTTTGGAAATAGAGACATTTCTATTAATTTCAACCTGTCTTCTAAAGATATACATTTATTACATTTTAAAATTAGATTTATGATAGATTACAATTTTTTTATAGTTTGTAGTTCTTGTCTCTTCTATTGTTTCCTTTATTGTGATAGCTAAATATTCTAGAGACAAGACTTATTTGCCAGAGATATTACTTTTCTTTGTTTATAACTTTCTTTTTTGTTTACAAACAGGTGTTCTGACTTTCTATTGTTGAAATGTTGACTTGAAACTGTTTAATCATAAGATTTAGTTCTTTTAATGCTGTTTGTGAGTTTGGAAAAGTTAATAATATGCCATCAAAAAACATGATTTTAGAATTATAATTATTGGATTTTTCTACACTCTTTGTATTAGAGTTTGCACAAATTGAAATTGTTAAGAGTTCGATAGCTATGTCAAACAAAATAGGAGCTAAAGAGCAGCATTGTTTTATTCCTCTGGACAGTGAAACAAATTCAGAAGTAATGGTCCTAGTTTAACATAAGCCTTACTATTTTTGTATATATTTGTTAAAAGAGATTTGTTAAAAGTAAATTGTATGGGAAAATTGAAAAGTTCTAGGGTTTTGAAAAGATCATTCCAATTTAGGGAGTCAAAGACTTTTTCACTATCTTCATTGTTGAGGAAAGCTTCTTCACTCCGGTTATTTATAATGTCTCTAAACATTAGTACTCTTTTTATATATTATCATGGATTTGTATTTTATACATGAAGCTACTCTGATCTAAGTTAATTATCTGATAGAGGTTCTTTAAGTGTGTCAGCAAATATGGACAGGAAGGTTTTATAGTCATTGTTTAGATGTGATATAGGTCTGTAAGAGGAACACAGTCGGGGATTTTTGTTTTCTTATAATAAAGAAAGGATTAGTGAATATTTCCATAAAGGATGGAAAGATTTGTTCATTTGAATTACTGTAAACGTCTTGTGAAAAAATTGAATGAAATTTGGAGTAACTAACTTGTGAATTTCTGAAATTATTCCATCAATACCAAGTGCTTTATTGGTTTTAAGGTGTTTAATTTTTTTCAAGACTCCATTGTAAGTGATTAGTTTAATTAAATTGTTTTATTTCAACTGGTATCTTTTTAAAAACTGATAGGTCAAGTTTAAATCTTGGATTAGGGTCTATATGTTTTGTTCCCTGATTTTAGGATGTGTAATAATGTCTAAACACCTCCAAGATGTCACCAATATCTGTGTATAATTTATGAGTTTCTGTATTCTTTATTTCCAGAATGTTATTACTTATGGATTGTAATTTAGTTATTTTGGAAAGATTATACATGTGTTTGGGCAACACAGCAAAAGAGGCTGTTTTTAAATTTTTTCCATTACTAGAGCTGTTTTATGACATATGAGGCTAGTATATCTTTTGTTCAAGGTTCTATTATTTTTTTATAAATTTGTCATTACTTTGGTACTTGACTTTAGCTTTTTTTTTTTAAGTTTTAGTTGAATATTCAACAATTCCACTTCCCATTCTTTTAATTTATGTTTGTACCAGAATAAGGATTTACTAAATATATAAGCTTGTAATAGGTTCATAGGTTCATAGGTTCATACTAGGCTATCTGCCCAAGGGCATTTATAAGCCTAGCCCATAGTTATGTGGCTTTCACCACCCCTTTAGTTTGAATAAAAACTATGCCTATCATTTTTCTGTGCCTCTGTCAAGCAGTGACACTGAAGTAATCCCTGGGGTATATCTGCGATCTCCCATCCATTGGTCAAGATTCCTCTTGAACAAGGCCAGCGAGGTGCTCTGCCTCACATGTACCGGGATTTTGTTCCACAGCATAGTGAGTCTCTGGGTAATGAATCTGTCCCTCCAGCACGTTCTATTTATAACCGTGTCAAGGTTTAAGTCTCCCGCCCTTGTGGTTCTGAGGGATCTAGATTTTTTGAGGTGAAGCATATTCATCAAATCTGGGTTTGACATGGCCTTATATATCAGGCACAGGTCACCTCTGAGCAAGCGGTATGAGACTGAATAGAGCTGGAGTTCTTTCAGTCGGGCAGCATAAGACATATTTTTGAGACCCTTTATCCTTTTGGTGAGGAACTTTTGGGGCCTTTCAAGCTGCAGCAGGTGTCTGGTCAGATACATTCCGAACAGGGCATTGTACTCAATCATAGGTCTAATGAGTGATGAGTACAGGGGGACGATGACCTCCCTTGATCTAGATGTGAATCCCTTCATGATCAGGTGGGCGATATAGAAGGTTTTCCTAACTACTTTAGCAACATGAGTGTCAAACGAAAGGCTACTGTCAACTTGGGTCCCCAGATCCCTGATGACTTTTCTGTGCTCAGTGGAGGGCAACCTATATGGTAGCTAGGGTAACCTTGTTTTTCCCGAAGGGTATGACTATGCATTTTTGGCGTTTAACTTCAGGCCATGGCTCTGGCACCAGTTATCCATTTCTGTGAGGCCCTTCTGGAGGATATCTGTGTCAGATGTGTTTTCCACTATGGCCCAGTTTGCAGTCATCTGCAAACTTTGTCAGCCATAACCCTCCTGTGTTTGCTTGTACTTCAGAAAAGTAGATGCCGAACAAGAGTGGACCCAGGACTGAGCCCTGTGGGACACCACTTGTGACAGGCTTTGAGTCTGACATGGCTCCAGCAACTCTGACCCTGTGGGTTCTGTCACTTAGCCAGTTTGCAACCCATCTTGTGATGTATGGGTTTACATTCAAGCTGATGAGTTTTTCGATGATACCTGAGTGGGGTATTGTGTCGAAGGCCTTTGCCAGGTCGAGGTAGGCTGTATGGACTGCCTTTCCCTCATCAATGGCCTTGGTGACTGTCAAGTCAACCAAGTTTAAGAGGCAGGATCTGCCTTTGACAAAGCCAAACTGGGTTGGATCCAAAGTCTGCAAGTTCCCTATGTCTTTATTTATGAGTTCCATTATGATCCTCTCCATGGCTTTGCAGATAAGGCTTGTCAAGCTAATGGGGCGGTAATTTCCAGGGTCTGTGGAGGCACCGCCCTTATGAAGTGGGACCACAGTTGCCATGCGCCACTCCTTGGGTACGTATCCTGAGGTGAGGCTAAGATTAAACAGCTGTCCTAACTGTGGGTTTAATTCCTCGTTGAGTTCATGAAGCACACAGCCGGGGACACCATCCGGTCCCATGGATGCTGTGTTTTTTGCCTTAGTGAGGGCAGTTCTCACCTGGGCATTGGAGATGTTTGGGGGGCTACAGTCCTCTGGAATAGATATCTCTCCTTTTGTGGGGAGGGAGAAGTTTGCACTGAACCTGTCAGCCAGTATGTTAGCAATGTGTGTAGGTTCAGTAATTTTCACATCATTTTGAACTAATTCTGAGCATATCTGGGAGTTTCCTCCTAGGTTTCTAACATAGCTAAAGAAGGCCTTATGATTGTCTTTAGAGTCCTTGGCGATTTTTCTCTCAAAATTTGCCTTGGATGATTTTATGAGAGCTCTTAGTTTTTTACTTATAATGATCAAAGGTGTCTTACCTTTCAAGGATTTTGCTCTATCTTGTAGTAGCTTCCTCCTTTTGTTGTAGAGCTTGTTTATGGCTGGGGTCCACCAGACTGGACGCTTGCCTTTGGTACAGAGAGTCTTAGTTTTGTTTGGGATTGCCTGATCCATGCAGTCCTGTAGGTGCTGGTAGAAGGCATTTGTAAGTGATTCAGCGGTTTGAGTAATGTTTACCACTGGCTCAGGGGCCTTAAAGGAGACCACACTAGTTTTTAGAAGTGTGAAATCGGCTTTTGAGAAGTTTTTCACTGTGGTCTTTTTTGTTTCAGGTGGGGGCGGGATGAGGACCTCCAGTGAGATTAGTTTATGATCTGATCTCACCAGTGAGGGCTATACTTCGGTGTTGAACATTTTGATCCCATGTTCATGATGATGAGATCAAGTATGTTTTCTCCTCTTGTGGGGATGGTGACTAGTTGTTCCATGGCATTTGAGTTTATGAACTCCAGGAATCTTTGGGTTAGAGTGTTCAGGCTTGAGTAGTGTTCCCAGTCTATATTAGGGTAGTTGAAGTCACCAAGTATGATGGTGTTTGGAGATACATTTATCCCCTCCAATGTTTTCAGGAAGGCCATGTGAGGTTCCTGAGTTTGAGAGGGTGGCCTGTAACATGCTACAAATTGCAGAGCAGTCTTGCCTATGGTTAATTGCACCTGGATGGTCTCCGATGCATCGTGCGTTGCCACCAACCTTGAGGTGTGGGTGTCCTTTATGAATATGGACACCCCCCCCTCCTTTCTTGGTGTTGTCCGGATTTTGGGGCGGAGCATGATATGAGGTGAAACCTGTTAGTGCTGGGGTGCTCTCAGGAGCCTTGAACCAGGTTTCTGTCACAGCACAGACATCGATGTTCTCCATATTGAGAAGGGCCTCGAGTGCGTGCATCTTGAGAGTGAGACTTCTGGCATTGAGCAGCATTACCCTTAGTTTTTTTCCTTTTTGGTGTTCTAGGGTGGTAGGTTTAGAATTTGAGCCTTTCCTAAAAAAGGCACTATGGGGATGGCAAGAGCCTTTGCCAATATCCGGAAGCCCAGGGGTGACAGGTGCAAGCCGTCCCTTGTGAAGCAGCGTGGCTTGTCCAGCATGTCATCCCAGGCAGACAGACATTGGATCCCCTTTGAATGACACCAGAATTTAAGCCAATTATTAAAGCTGATCATCTTATCACTGTATTGTGGCATCATTCTAGGTGAAGGTAGGATATTGCTCAAGATCAGGGTCATACCTGCCTGGGCTACATAATCAGAGAGCTCCTTGATGTCCCTTTTCATGTAGTCCAAGGAGGTACGTCTCAGGTCGTTGACACCAGCGTGGACAATGACTGAGTCGTACTTGTACCTGCTGTTGAGAGACCTGAGTGCTTGCGTTATGTGGTGGATTCTAGCGCCCGACAGGCAGCTTACTGTGACCTTCTCCTTACTCAGTCTGGTGAGCGGGACGTCAATGTGTCTGACTATGGAATCACCAATGACAAGTGTGTCTGGCATTTTGTTTGGCCTTAAGGGCTGTGACTGTTTGACACTCTGACTGTGTGGTCTATGTGTTGCATGTGTTGGGTCGTGAGGTGGTAGTTGTTTGGGTGTCTGCTTTGGTGGCCTCTGCTGTTTTGGTAAATTTTTGATCAGAGCCTCCGAGTATGTCTTTGTGTGAGTATGTGTATGATTTAAAGTTGTGATGGTACCATGTGTGACTGGGTATGTATTGTGTGTGGTTACCTTCTCCTCCTGTCTGGTCTTGCCAGTCCTATGTTGAGAGAGCTCAGCCTCCAGTTTGGCCGTATAGTTGCATCTCTCGCATGTATTTGTGTTTTGTGGGAGGAGGAGAGGATTGTCTGTGTACATGAGGCAATTGTAACATTGCCTCAATATTCCCAGGTTCACCAGTTGAGCTGGAGAGGACACTAGCAACTGATCCTCGACATACTAGAAGTAGTAGATAAAGAGACTTTCAAAGGACTCCGGGAAGTGGGTTTTAGGCTGGTGGGGTACTATCTATAATAAGAGTGCTTTATCAAGGTGCAAGTACTGTAGGAGTAAGTGCTAGGCTTTACAGATAGAGAATAGTCTACTTGGGAATCAAGTAGAGATGAACTTTTCAGTTATAGGATATGCTGGTTAGATCAGCAGTACAGCTCGAGGAAGGTAGTTCTAAGGGAAAATTTGAAGAGTGGAATTTAGATGGCCCAAATAGTTAACCTTGTTTAACCGCCGCTGCTCTTGTGTGCAACAGTGGCAACTCCGCGCTAAATTGCGCTAATGCACGTTTAGCGTGTTTTATAGTAGGGGGCTGAAGGGAGCTAGGAATTGGCCCAAAACGACCAATGGACTACTAGTTTCTGGCTGAAACTTCACCAAATCGGACAGAAAGGCCGCTCAGTGCCTCCCACTCCCACTGGTAAGCAAAGAAACTTCCCTCCTCCCTAATATGGCAATGGATCAGTAACAGGAACTATAAACAAAGCCCAGGGATCAGCAGCTCTGAAACTGGACTACTCTAGTTCAGTAAGGCGGGAAAACAATAGATTTTTTTGTTTTATTACAGAGATAAGGAAAAAAACAGACAGTAAATGCTATAAATGCTGTAAATCGGCTAGCGCACTTTAGTGTGTAGCCTACAGAAACAATTTGCAACAATTAGTAACTTAAAGTGCAATAAACAGTGTAAAATGCAGAAATCACTTAAAGTAGCAGTAAAACAGGCGAAATGCAGTCGCTAGCTTAATAACAGTGGGAAAGCCACAAAAATACTTATATCTGGTAGAAAGTCACTCTTTTAGCTCTCTGCTGCTTGGATCACTCTGCAGGCCACCACGAGGATCTGTGCTGAGTTGGTACAAGCTGGAAAACGCGTGTTTAGCGTGTTTTATAGCAGGGGCTGAAAGGAGCTAGGAATTGGCCCAAAACGACCAATGGACTACTAGTTTCTGGCTGAAACTTCACCAATTCGGACAAAAAGGCTGCTCAGTGCTTCCCACTCCCACTGGTAAGCAAAGAAACTTCCCTCCTTCCTAATAAGGCAATGGATCAGTAACAGGAACTAAAAACAAAGCCCAGGGATCAGCAACTCTGAAACTGGACTACTCTAGTTCAGTAAGGTGGGAAAACAAGAGATTTTTTTTTTTTTTTTTTTTTTTTTTGTTTAAGCGGCTAGCACACTTGAGTGTGTTAGCCTACAGGTAAAATTAAGCAACAAATAACTTTTAAGAGTGCAAAACAGTTAATCAACACAAAAACAGTTTAAATAGAA
Source organism: Protopterus annectens (assembly GCF_019279795.1). Classification (NCBI taxonomy): domain Eukaryota; kingdom Metazoa; phylum Chordata; order Ceratodontiformes; family Protopteridae; genus Protopterus; species Protopterus annectens. The sequence goes on along the minus strand of NC_056728.1, from coordinate 1,985,302,715 downwards.
TGCAGAGCTGTATAAACAGGCTAAGATGCAGTCGCTAAGCAGTAAATATTCAAAAAGCCAGAAAAAAATACTTAAATCAGTTATAGCAAATACAGTTATAACAAATGCTCTGAAATATACTGTATATTTCCAATATGTTTGAGAAGGACAGTCAGAACACAAGAAGGTTCAGGCGAAAAAGAAAAAAAAGTTTTGTTTTACTTTTTGAAAAGGGAAAAAGGAGGAACAGAAGGCCTTATCAAATGTTCTCTCTGTATTAAGAAGAATGAGTGGGAGGTGTGTCACAGTAGGGGCGGGCAACTGCAAAGCCACCAAGTATAAGAGCAAGACACCAACAGGGAGGGAGGGTGGGACAAAATAAAAGCACTACAGAATAAAAGCACTACAGAGTCAAATGAAAATTTTTAAACAGATAAGGATTTGTGAATATTCTGAATAGACAAAGTGCTTTATATATATTAAATTATAAAAACAGTAATCTGTAAAAAAATCAAAAGATACTTATATTTTGTAGCTCAGTTGCAGTCAAACAACTTCTCCAGCTTGCACTGTGTGCAAAGACAAAGACCAGAACAACAACTTTTTTTTTTACAAGAACACAAAAGAACCAGCCCCCACTAGCCAAGAGATAATTACACAGAGTAAATGTTTCAGTTTATACAATAGCCTAAGACAGAAAAGCACTACAGAGTCAAATGAAAATTTTTAAACAGATAAGGATTTGTGAATATTCTGAATAGACAAAGTGCTTTATATATATTAAATTATAAAAACAGTAATTTGTAAAAAAATCAAAAGATACTTATATTTTGTAGCTCAGTTGCAGTCAAACAACTTCTCCAGCTTGCACTGTGTGCAAAGACAAAGACCAGAACAACAGCTTTTTTTTTACAAGAACACAAAAGAACCAGCCCCCACTAGCCAAGAGATAATTACACAGAGTAAATGTTTCAGTTTATACAATAGCCTAAGACAGAAAAGCACTACAGAGTCAAATGAAAATTTTTAAACAGATAAGGATTTGTGAAGATTCTGAATAGACAAAGTGCTTTATATATATTAAATTATAAAAACAGTAATCTGTAAAAAAATCAAAAGATACTTATATTTTGTAGCTCAGTTGCAGTCAAACAACTTCTCCAGCTTGCACTGTGTGCAAAGACAAAGACCAGAACAACAACTTTTTTTTTTACAAGAACACAAAAGAACCAGCCCCCACTAGCCAAGAGATAATTACACAGAGTAAATGTTTCAGTTTATACAATAGCCTAAGACAGAAAAGCACTACAGAGTCAAATGAAAATTTTTAAACAGATAAGGATTTGTGAAGATTCTGAATAGACAAAGTGCTTTATATATATTAAATTATAAAAACAGTAATATGTAAAAAAATCAAAATATACTTATATTTTGTAGCTCAGTTGCAGTCAAACAACTTCTCCAGCTTGCACTGTGTGCAAAGACGAATGAATTCCAAACCATAATAATCTTGACATTATCTGTGTTGTTTGTTTCTAGAAAGAAATATACTTCAGACAGCAGCCAGTATTTGAATTATTTTAACTTAGTTATGTAAGTAGGGATTCTAGGCATGAATGGTCACTGTTTAAGGTTGATTTCTATTTTCAAAATGATGGCATTATGATCAGAAATATGACATGGGACACTATTTAATCTTCACATTTTTGAAGTTATACCTTGTGAAATTAGTATCCTGTCAATTCTAGTTTGGGTACCATACTTAAATGAATTGTGAGTAAAGTGTAAAGATTTATTGTCTCTTAAACTAAATGTGTCTTTCAAATTAAGAGTTTCACTCCAGTTTTTAAGAGCTTTAACTGTAGATGTTAGTTGTAATTTTTTTTTTGCACTATAATTTGAGTTATTTAAAATGCAATCAAAATAATCTCCTAATACTAGATTACCATACAGACTATCTAGGTGTTCTTTAGCTATATTAAGATCCATCTCAGGAAATCAATAAAGACTGACTAGTGTCCATAGTCTGTTGTTAAGTTTTATGACTATGAGAGATATTAATCCATCTTGATATTCACATTTGTGGTAACATCTTTTCCCATAATATCTTAACTCCGCTTCTCCTAGTTTAAATCTAGATTGGGCTTACACTCTATATTTGCTTGGTTTCCATTTGTTTTAGTCTGCATATATATTGGGTGGTTCTTGAAGGAATATAACTTGTGCTTTATTTGTATTTAAATATTGGAGGAGGACTGATCTTTTCTTTCCAGCATTTAATCTATTAATATGCAGTGGTAGTAAAGTCCATGGTTAGGTTGAGTAGAGATGACCAAATAAACACTTGTGTTAACGTTTATAGTTAGGCAGAGAGGTAAATCACCTCCTTTGGTTTCTTGTACAACAATAAGTCACATTTCAGGCATGACAAAAAAAATTATAATAGTACTGATATCTGACCCAGTTTTTATTAACTATATGCATGGAAGTATCAAAGCTCATAGACCAGTAATAAGTAGAATTAGCTAGAGTTAGAGTTTATTAGAGCTTAGCAAGCAGGTGGTAAATATATTTTTTTAATTATATAAACATGAAAGAAAGTTATGTACCTTGAACTTGCATGGAACATATCTGAGATATGTCTCTTGAAAGTAAACACATAAACCATGTCAAGGTAATAGCACGAGAAACATTTTAAGCTATCCTCCCATATGCATACATTTTACCTGTTTGTTCCTTTTAGCCTTGCAAATGTGCATATGTATTTTATCACAGCTGAGAAAGCTTTGAACTTTGTATAAACCAGTTTGTATTTTTTCTATTTAGAAGATAAAGGCTTATATATATATATATATATATATATATATATATATATATATATATATATATATATGTGTGTGTGTGTGTGTGTGTGTGTGTGTGTGCGTGTGTGTGTGTGTGTGTGTGTGTGTGTGTGTGTGTGTGTGTGTGTGTGCATATGGTTTAATCTCTCTATTTTGAGATTTTCCATATCATGACACTATTCTAATAAATAATGTGTTTGCATCCAGAATCTTCTGCATTCTTTGTATTGAATCAAATTTGCTGTATGATATTATGTGTTAACAAGTATTCCTTTTCATAATTCTTAATCAGTTTAGTAAATAATGAATATAATTTCTATAAGTGAAACAGAATGACTACAAAATATGTAGCTAAAAATTCCAAATACTGTGATTTAATTCTTTAAGTTACATAATGTTCTTTTTATTAATGATAATCATAGGAGAAAGATTAGCAAGTTTGTATGTGATGAAATCATTTGAAAAGTGTATAATCAGTTAAAAGGAATTAGTGTAGAATGTTATAATAACTGTCACAGTTGAAATGTTGCTGAACAAAACATTTTAAGTAGTCATTTTTGTTAATTACAAATGGAAGTTGAAACTGGAAGCCAGCCATATTTAAATAATTTGATGTATGATTATTCCAGTTACATTGTACATTGATCTAGAGTTCTTTATAACAGTATGCATTATTTGTTTGCCTTGAAAACAAGTCTGTTCATACTTGTAAGTCTGTCAACAACAGTTTTCTAGATGTTAAGCATATTAGATAAAAAGGTGGTTTATTATTCCATATTTTCAGCTAAAAAAAGAGAATTTAAAATTTTATTCAGAGAATCTTATTATTTAATTAATATGGAGTAATACCATCAAGTTTTTGATCTGCTTCTAAGGGTTACAATATATATGTATATATACATTAAACTTTTGCAGTTCAAGTGTTGTGTACAAAAGTTTGTTCTGGGTAAACATATCAGCATGCTTTCCAGTTTGTTCCCTTATTAAAATATACCCAATATCATTTATTTTTGTCAAAATTCAACATAATCATGTCTGACCACTGCTGAGAAAAACAAGGAATGGGGGCATGGCCAGGATGCCAGAGTGAGAACAATACTTTCTTGTTGTTCTGCCTGTGAAGTAATGTTTCTGACAGGATTTTTATAATTTTATTTAAAAAACTTCCAAGATTTTACATCATAGCTATTCCTTATACTACTGTGGATTATCTTCTGGAAAAAATTCAAACTTTTATTGAATTTTCCTCACATTTTACTGTCAGAACTTCTGAAGCTGTATACCGATTGTTGAAGACATAAGCCATTCAAAATCTTCATTACAAGATTCTCTCATGAAAAAAGAACTCCAAACTATAATTAGTAGTATTCAAGATCTCTCAACAAAAATGGACAATTTGGAACATATAATGGAAAACATGAAGAAAAAAAGCAGGAAACAAATTGAAGATTTGAAAGTCATAATCACAAAACATTCAGACCTACTTGCCAGCATAGAGGAATCTGTCAGTGAATTAGATGGAAGACAAATGGAGAATGATACTCAAATTAAATTTCTTCTGAAGCAAAATAATTCCTTAACAGAAAAAAATAGAGGACCTGGAATCAAGATCAAGAAGAAATAACATTAAAATTTATGGGGTCCCTGAAAAGAGTGAATGTAACAACATGATTATTTTTTTGAACAAATTGTTATCTAAGGTATTAAACCTTCCTGAGCCCTTGTCCTTCAGAATCGAGAGAGCTCACAGGTCTCTATCTAATCCAGCTCTCTCAAAAAATTCATCCCCAGTGAGATCTATTATTGTCAATTTTTTATCTACTCAGGATAAAGATTTAGTTCTGAGAGCTGCTTGGGCAGGGAACTCCATCCAAGACAATGGAAGGAACATTAGATTTGACAATGATTATACATCTACCACTATAACTAAAAGGAAAGCATGCATTCCTCTAATCAAAGACCTTAAAAAAAGCTAACATAAAACCTCAGATTATTTTTCCAGCTAGAATAAGGATTACCTTACCAGATGGACAGAAAATCTTTAACAATGTAGAAGAAGCTACTGATTTTGTCAGAAGAAACAATCTATTAGATAAACTAGAAGACATGGACCTCTCTTTACCAAGTTTAAAAAGGCAAGCTACAAATTGAAAAACAATAACAAGTGATAAAAGTAATAAGAAACTTAAAGGGAAGTAAGTTAACTCATCATTTCCTTTATTGCCTGCAATGGACTTTTTTCTTTTAAAACAAATCAGCAAATATATTACAAGGTAAAATTGTTATTACACTTAAAATATATATATAGCATATTTAGTTTTCCTTTGTTCTTCTTCCTATTAGTTCTTTTTTTTCTTCCTCTCTCAACTCATTTCTCTCTTTCAGTTTCTATTTTAGTAATGTTTATTATATAGAGTTAATCAAGCATCTAATACTTTCTAATGTTAAAGCTTGTTGGTAGTGACTTAGCCCTTGCAGGAAAACATAGTCCCCAGGATTCACTAATCTTCCGTGTAAGACTAAATTAGTCTTACATGAAGAGCCAGTCTAAGAGTAAGATGGCAGCGCACCATGCGTATTAATGAGGGCGTGCTGCCTCAACTCTAAAACTAACACGGAGCGTGGACGAGTGTAGGGGCATGTCGGACTGCCGATCAGTCCAAAAATCCATGTCCCTGCAAGTTTGAAACATGGGAAATGTCTAGTTACATGAGCGAGTCCGCTCACATGTGTACATTCTAACACTAAACTCCCCCATATAGTAAACCCTGTACAAATATAAAAAGTAAAAGAAAATGTTTTTTTCCCCGATATAGCTGCCCATATTTGCACATGTTTGCACGGGTTTGCCCATTGCTTAGCTACAGTTAGCAGTTTAGACACCGAAGAGGATAATAAGAAAAATATATGCAAATTAAGCGATATAGCAATAGTGTAGTGGTTAGAGCCTTTGCACAAAGAGGAGGCATTCTCGGTTCGAGTCCCACCACTACACTTTTCATTTTCTGTTGGAAATTCTGTATACAAAAATATTTCCTGACATGTATTATTTAAAGTTTTGTAAAAAGCATTGAAATGTTATATGTACTAGTGAACAAATTTTATATATATATATATATATATATATATATATATATATATATATATATATGTATGAAGGTGAAACAGTTATGCATACTGATGCATGAGTAAATTATTTTAAGCAATGTAAAGCACTGCTAAGCACATTTTACCAGTATTGAGCATATTTATATTTAATTGCTCGTAGCTGAGCACTGCGTTAACTAGCGCAATGTCTTTGCACGGAGCTGAGCATCGTGCAAACTAGCGCAAACAGAACATGTTTGTGCGTAGCTGCGTACCACGCTAACCAGTGCAACGTCAGGCAACGTCAAGCAAAATCGGGCAACATCGGGCAAAGTTGAGCAAAGTCGGCTAAATACGGCCACACCTCCTTCACTGTACCTTAACCATTGAGGTCTGGCCAGTAGGAAAATAAAAAACAGTGACAGGGCTCGAACTCGGGATATTGTGCACTATAGGCACAGTACATAACCACTAAGCCATGACAGCATTTCAGAACCATGCACTTTCAACAGACACATATCTATCAAAGGAATATTAAACATTGCTAACATCAGCTAAGCAGATGTGCCTACAGCTGAGTTTTTTCCAAACTGGCCAATCACAAATAAGTGTGGGAAATGAGGCATATTTAAGCTCCACAGGTGAAAATACTTGCCACAACTGGTTGTAGCTCCCTTCTGCAGTCAGCATGGCTGGGGTTGGAGAAGGCACTCGATTTCGAGTGCAACGTTGGGGAATTGAGGAGACCAAATTAATGGTTTGGCTCCTTGTCCACAATCATGAGAAAAGACTCCTGCGGGGCCAGTACCAGGGCACCCAATACAAAACGGAGGCCTGGAACTGTCTAGCTCATGATCTCACCAGTGCCACTGGCGTTCCTCAGACTGGTGAGCAGGTCAGGCACCATTACTCTGACCTGAAGCGACGCAAGGAGGATCAACTGAACCAGTGGATCCAGGAGGCCCGTGGGATGGCAAATGCCCCAGTACTGAGTAAGTAGCCATTGTATTAAGTATTTAAGAATTGCTATTCTTGTCTATACTATGGATAGGTATGTCTCATTATCACTGCATTTACTTCACAGCTGCAGGTGTCCGGGCTATGAATCAGCAAGCCTATGAAGCTAGGCTGCAAAGGCTGTGTCACCAGGCAGGTTAGTAATTATTCTGCATGTACTGTTATATAAAATAAATGAGAGAGCCTTCAAAAAAGTGTTTTAACCCAATAAATAAAGGTATAATAATTATTTAATAATTATTCTGCATGTACTGTTATATAAAATAAATGAGAGAGCCTTCAAAAAGTGTTTTAACACAATAAATAAAGGTGTAATAATTCTTTAATAAAGGTATAATTCCTGGAGTGCGTCTGTGTGATTTTCTTTGATGTGTTGTTGTACTGTTGCATTTTAGAAATAGTACTGTTGTATTAAGCAGTGTTAGTTAACCCACACTTGGGTAGGCCCATATAAAGTGGATGAAGGGAGTGCCAGTAGCTTTTATGCATATTTACAGCCCTTAACTGTTGGTTCATGCCCAGCATGTACAGGTTAATCTGGCACATGAGTAGCTTGGTATTCTGTACCCCAGAAATGTCAGTGTGCTGCCAGAAATGTAGGGAGTTGTTAACATATAACTGATAATTTCAACTGAACATATCTAGATAATTATATGAAAGTAGAGCTGTCAGTGTACCATCACAGCAATAGTGTGTGTGAGTAACTCTCAAAATATGTAGCAGTAACATCTGCATCCTGGACAGTTTGTATGTCAGATACAGCTCATGTATGTAATGATCTAGCAAAATCCAATTGCACAATAGAAGGACATTGGGTAGTGTAATAATACATGTAAGGGACATATAACTGTAAACTAGAAGGATATATAAGTTGTTAATTGAGCTATCTTTTCCACCCTACTGTATGTGCATAAAAAATGCAATTCTACACCTCAATGGGTATGTCTAATCTCAAAACATTTGTTGGGACATATGTCCTATTGGTTTATAAATATTTGCATTCATTTCTATGCATGTGCCCTGTTCAAATACCACAGTATTGGTGGCCTGTTGCCATCAATTAAACCTGCATGCTGTTGTAATGTCCACTATTGTTTTATATATGAATGTGTTATGCTTGCTTTTCAACTGTTGAAACTCTGGTGTGTTGGGTTAATGGGAATACTTCTGCATGCTGTTATAACTAACTGGGAATGCTGTTCACTGTTAATAACCCATATCTTTATTAAATTCTCCAAAACATAGTTCGTACGGGAAGGCCAGTCCCAGCGGACCTACCTGTCCCACCTCAGCTGGCCATGGCACCTGGCACCAGCAGGTCCAATGCCCAGCCTGGGACCTCCTCCTCCATTGGCCCTGTGCCACCTTCGGGTGGAAGCGCTGCAGGAGATGGGGCTCGGCCCCCCCGTGCAAGTGTGGGCGGAGGAGGGCCACCTATCTCCCTTCGAACGGTCTGGGCTGTGGTGCATAGAGAGATCGAGTGTTCTGTTGCAGAACCTTTATGCCAGCTTGAGGCATGAGTGGCACAACTCCTAGGTTAGCCTGCCCCTCCTACACATCCCCCAGCACAGCCACCTTCTGGGCTGTGAAGGTGCAGTGGTGACTGCCCATGGGTGGGGATCTCAGCTCCATTGTTGCCATCTGTGGGCTCATGGGCTTGCGATTTCCAAACATCCCTCCCCGTCAATGGTGTTCACCCACCACATGTGTCATATTCCACCCCTGTATGCAACTCGTTTGTCTTGTCTGTTTACCTCCCCAACCTACCTCCCCAAATATACCTACTTTCCCAACCCCACATTCCACTCTCACCTGAAAAAAAAGGGCAATCTGCTCCCAAAAAAAATATTACGCCCCATACATAGCTACCCATTTTGCACACATGTCCCCTGGACACATAAAATGTAATTTAATTGGCATTACAACATACTTTGTTGTTCTCACCCCTCTCTCAGGGGTTGAAGCTTTCATATGTACCTCCAAATTTATTCCATATGCACAGCTGTTGCTGTTAAAGAAATGGGCATCTATGGACCTTCCCTACACCCATCCTGCACATCCTGAGCTATTTTCCCTACTGTCTTTCCCTCTTTGTGCCCCTTTTTCACCACTTTCCTATTTCCCCATTTTCTTTTCTTTCAAAGAAATGAGCGCAAGGGTTAGTGGGAGTAAGAGCTATTAAACAGTAGTTAGCGGGTTTGAGCGAGTGTGCGCTTGTTTGCGCTTAGCTAAGCATTGCGCAAACCCATGCAAACCCACTCACAACTGCTTAAAAGTGCCTTAGTCACTCTGTATGTGAGGGCCCTTGTTCTGCTCAGCAGCAAAATAAAACATATCTGTCAGTCTCGAACCCGGGACCTTGTACACACTACACTGCATGAAGTACCACTAAGCCACAGTAGATATACGACAAGATGGTGCTGAAATAAATATATCATGTATCAGAATGAGTGAATGTAAAAGAAAAATAGGAATGCCATACCACACAACTTGTTCTGTGGATCTTTACCAACAGTTGTTGTGGGATTACATTACATGACTGTGATAAGAGAATAAGCCATTCTAGCAGGAAATAATGTTACACCATCACTTTACAAACCCCACACAGTATCACAGCAGGACAAACACTGGCATATCTGTTTAGGGCAGAGGCCATACCTCCCAACTGTCCCTAATTTTCAAGGATGTCCCTGATTTTGAAAAAAAATATAGCTCTGTCCCTCTGAATCCCTCCGAAAACTACTGACTTTGGCCAGAAAGGTGGTGAATTACACGTAATGAGTAATGACAATAATTAAGAGTTAGACACTTCTTTTACTTCAGAAAAGGTGTATTAATCCATATGCTCTGGTTCTCTCAAAGTCTCAACTTAATGGCATTAATATTTTAAAGGTGTCCCTGACCTTTTCTCTACTTTTCCCTGAGTCTGTTCAAATATGTACCTGAGTGTTTGAGTGGTCTGGCAGAGGCAGAAACACAGAGGCATAGCAGCCTTTCTGCTGTTACACACTGTGCAAATAGCTTTGGAAGGAGTTCCAGAAGCATACCCTTATGTAGGAATACAACACTGAAATACAAAAGGATGTAGCCATGTACTGGTAGCAACCAACTGTAACAATGCCATTGCTCTAGTGCTGAAAAGACCTGTGTGGGGCACAGACAAAGAATAACAGGCTAATCTCTAGCTACCATATGGATAGGTCCACAGTTGGGAGTTACGCAGACAGACTACTTGCCTTGATAAACTAACATGTACACAGAAACCCTGTAGGTCTAGCAAGATAAAATTCACACAATAATATGTACGCTCTCTGTACTTCTGCACCCCTACCCAAATGTAGAATATACCTGTGTGCAGGGTCTACCAAAGATGTAGGTAAGCATACTCACAGTACTGAAATGTGTCCAGTTTTTCTGAGCAGCTTGTGCTAATGTCAACACTAAAAAAGCACAAACTGTTTAGAACTGAGTAAATGAATATTCACAGTATAGCAGTTCTCAAACAATTCTTGTGCCAAAGGGATACACCTCAGTAACTAGCTTTGTATGGCAGTTAATTGTAAAATTTGAAAAGAAAGTACATCCTCCCATGTATCTTGTGTTAGCATATTGAGGGGTGAGTACATTTCTACACTGACAAGTGTGTACTGGAAGCAGCAACATTTAGGTCTGAATACAAAATGTAAATTACTGGCTACACCCCTGGCTTCTGATATAAGAACTATACCAACCTTCTGTCTTAAACAATGATGTCCACAGCAAACAAGGATGATCTCCATCTTGGAAAGCTGAAAGGGCCATGCCTACCTGAGTTAGCAATTTATTATACTGGGTTGTTATGACAGTGATTACTGCAATTACTACACAGCAGGCTGCATGCAATTAGCAAATGGTGGCCATTAATTGGTGCAGAGGCCATCACATGCTCATGTGCAAATACCTACAAAAGCAGGTTGCAATCACTGCCAACAAACTCAATCACTCTATTGCAGAGACTGACAGACAGAGAGACAGAGAGAGAGACAGAGAAGAGGGAAAAGAAAAAGAAATAATACCAAATCATACAAAGGAAAGGTATGTGAAACATATGTATTTACTGGCATGTAATAGATGTTTTGGAAGAGTAGTCTACATAATGTGAACCATTCATATGTGGCAGCAGTACTTATCTATGCACAGATGTCCTGCTTAACTACTGCTATGGACAATACAGTGTGTACCTGTGGGCAGTGGGACATACCTGTGAAATGTGTAGCTCAGCATTAAATGTCAAAAATCTGATCCATGTTATCTGTGTTCTGTACAGTAGTGTGGCTAATGGCTGTTGGGGGGGATTAGTGCTGCCATTATATAAACATGGGTGTGACAGAGAAACACATGCATGATAGTCATATTAAAGTGTAGCTTAGCAATGGCAACTGCTACAGCAGTCTAGTATGCTTATCTAGCGTTTGTAGCTATATATACCCCCTCTAATATTAGTGTGTGTTCATATGTGACACCTGCTTGTGTTGCAGCAAGGCCCAACAGTTCAGCTGTGAGGTCCAGTGACTTACAACAGTGTGGACCTTGTGTGTGTATGCCACACACATACGGAGAAATGTATATGTATCATATATATTCACATCTGTATATGTGCATAGAGCAGGGGACATATTGCAACTGTTTGTGAAGGGTGGAAATATATATGTTGGTGAAGGTTAGTATGCGCATATTTGTATGTAAGTTTAAGTGTGTGATGAACAAGACAGCATACAGTGCTGGTATATGACATGTGGTGGTTAAACAGTGTGGGTGGTTTGTTCAGTTTGCAATGTTGAAGCCAGTGAGGCCTGCTAAAGCTACCTGTGCTGTGAACACTTTCAATGCATTTATCACAAGACTGTGCAATATTATTACATTACTGTATACCTCACTTTTTTGTATAATTGATATTCCCACTATGAAAGGTGAAATGTATATGTGCCTACATATATATATATATATATATATATATATATATATATATATATATATATATGTGTACACCAATGGATGTGTATATGTATATATATATATATATATATATATATATATATATATATATATATATATAGAGAGAGAGAGAGAGTCATATATACTCATACACACCTACATCTACTTGTTGCAATAGATTCTCTGTACTGTTGACTGACTGTGATGGTCAATGTGTTTGTGAATACATCAAAGATATGTATTTGTGGGATAGCTTAGTGGGAAACTGTTTATGTCATGGTATTATGGGTCCTTGCTTTGATCCCAGAAAAAGCTGAGTATTCTGTTGCTAGGCAGAAAAAGTGCTAAGGCATGCAGTGTGATTAAGTCCCTTGGTTTTAACTGGGGTGTGTCATTGGAGGCTAAAGCACTACATCTATGATTATTGATTGGTACTGATGTTGAATCCAAATCCTGTGTGTACTGTAGTACTACTTGAAGCTCTGGGCCTGTACAGCAAAGTATGGTGTATGTCCGCATTGCTTGCATCCACTGTTTTGTGTGGTCTGTATTCATCACAGATTACATTCCCCAAGATTAATGTTTTGTAAGTACTGACACACAGTACTGTATAGTACACATGTAAAGCTTATCTGGGTTGCCATACCTTTGTGTCCTGTAATTATGTCTGATGTGAGTGTGGGTATGTCTGTAACATGTTCTCTGTCACATGTGTGGTAAAACATATAACTGCGTATCTAGCAACATTTATAGTGGACTACAGCAGTATGCAACCTATATTCCTAATTGTGCACATATTTTGGCCATGGATTTGCCATTAACAAGTTGTATGGTATAATAGTAACACATTTACTGGACCTTACACTCATTGTGATGGATGACATATTTCTTTACTAATCAGCTTGATGTATATCTGCTGTGGCTAGGTGGTGAATTGTGTTGCATACAGTGTGCCAGGTACTCTTGTATAGTCTTATATAGTGATTTTATTTTGTTGCTGTGCAGAACATAGTTCATTAGATAGAGTGAGCCAGGCACTTTCAAGCAGTTGTGGGGTGAGCAGTAATAAGTGGTAGTTAAAGTGTTTCACTGTCAGTTAGCTAATAGGTTGCTTTATATGGCAGTTCAGTGATATCTGTACTGTATAATGTTAAATGTGCCATATGACTTGCTCAGACATATTTTTTCTTTATGTCTTCCAGGGATCATGGCACATCACAGAAATCCCAGCTATAGTAGTGCTGAAGATAAGATCATTACTAGCTGTATGATTCAGCACTACAGTCTAATGTTCTCACGAACCAGCAAGAACCAGCAGGAGTGTACTGCAATGTGGCAAGATGTTGCCCGGAGAGTCAATGAGGTAGGCCTGCATAACCGGACATATGAGCAGGTACGCCACCACTGCAGTGATCTACTCAGACATGTCCGTCAGCATGCTTCTGATGTGTGGAGACAACAGCTTGCAACAGGAGGTGGTGTTACTATCCACCCCCCCCCCAACAGAGTGGAGGAGCTGCTCCTGAGCCTCGTGGCACATGCCCAACAACAACAGCAGCAGACGTACACCATGATGGAGGTTGGAGCCACCCAGCAACCACACATGGAGCATGCAGGTAACATGGCATATCTGTAGACTACTGTTAACTGTATTGGTAGATCATGCATATGTGAGATGTGGAGTGTGTAATTAGAAGATGTGGAGCCTGTTGTTGTGCAATACTGATCATTTGGAACATAATCTGTAGCCCTGTGAATGTAAACTGCTGTTGTACTGTAAGATTGCAAACACACAGTAGCAATGCCACAGTTGTGGCAACTGACAAACTGTCTCATCTCTATGTAGGTCCCTCTGGGGTGACATCAAGGCAGTGGACAGATGCTGGTAAGTGTGTTCTACATTTATTATTGTAAATAAAAAGTGCATGTCATAGTTAAGGTGTAGGCCATGTACACATGTAACACACCTACCCATAATGCATGCTGTGCATGTTTGGTGTAAGACCACGCACGTCCCACTAATGTGATTAGCTGCCTCAAACACATGCAATACCCAGATCATCTCAAACAAATGTGGCTACACTGTAGTGACCATTGGATAGGCAAGGTTGATACTCAACATGCACATAACATACACACCTATCTCATACACAGAGCATTTTAACATGCTACACATAAAGGATTCACAAACCCACTGTAAAGACACACTCCAGTATCCAAAATCTGATCCACACATTACACATAATATACCTGAGGGGTAGAGGCCTATCATGGGGCATTTAAACACTCTGCAACACACTACACATTCATGTCAGGGAATGCTCCTTATTGGAATCCTTATAAATCAGTGTAACAACTGGTTGTGAAATGGTGAATGTAGCCAAGGTAGTACAGTTCTGGTACAGCATGATTAGTGCTGGTTTGGAAACATTTGTAGCTTTGAGTGACCACATGATGCTTCATGATGATGGCCTATGGTACTATACCCCATCCAGTTATTCTAACCACAGTACTACACATAGCTTTCATTGCTATACATCTCAATGTTGTGTGTGTGTGTGCAAACATATGCATATCTAAACAATATGCATCCCAATCACCATTTGCACAACTGACACATATATGTCTTGTGATGCTATTGAGTGGCTAGGTCATATGACACACATTGGGTATGTGTGATGTTTAAATATGCAGTTGTGTTTTAGCATGCCATGTCATGGATGACACTGGCATGTCCACAATATGATCTACACTCACCATAACTACTGTACATTGGGTATGTGGACGAATGGTATTCCATCAATTATACATGCACCAGTGATGATGTTGTGTGAATACTCATCATGCATCTGCTAAAACTGTGTCCACAATTATTTGCTAAAGACACAGAGGCTGTAATCAGCATTGGATACCTATCTGACACACAGATACACATCCAGCCATGGTATGTAGACCTGTGAGTTATGGTGCACAGTACATTACAGAGTTTTGAATACTTGCACAGCAATGTTGTGTCCATGTATGCATTGTATTCCAGGGGGAGGCCAATCACCTAATAACAAAACACATGCATCAAAGCCATGTATAGTGTTAGTAACAAGGACTGTCTACACTTGCACTGCATGCTGTTGAGCAATACATGTCCTGCATGCTGACATGTGTGATATGACTGTTTTGCTTGTGATACTGTACCCCACCATCACCTGCTATTGTGTATGTTCTGAGATTGCTGGTGTTTTGTGTGTGTGTGTGTGTGTGTGTGTGTGTGTGTGTGTGTGTGTGTGTGTGTGTGTGTGTGTGTGTGTCTGCTTTAGGGAGGAGTGCATTTGTTTGTGTGCACGTGTGCATGTGTGCATGTGTGCATGTGTGCATGTGTTCATGTGTGCATGTGTTCATGTGTACATGTGTGCATGTGCATGTGCACATGTGTGCATGTGCATGTATGCATGTGTCCATGTGTGCATGTGTGCATGTGCGCATGTGTGCATGTGCATGTATGCATGTGCATGTGTGTATGTGTGCATGTGCGCATGTGCACATGTGTGCATGTGTGCATGTGTGCATGTGCATGTGTGCATGTGTTCATGTGGTCTGACATCATGTTCAGGTCTTAAAGTGCGTTTCCTGTTTTCCTCTCACAGGTGTTGAGGTGGGGCTGGTTCAGTACAGCAGGGAACCTGATGTCACTGAGACAGACAGTGATCATGAGGATAGGTGTGTTGAGGCACAGGCAGGTTTGTCAGGGTCTGTTGTTGGGCCACCAATTGACAGTACACAAGTCTCCACCCCATCCATGCACAGAGTTATACTGCCTATACATCCATCATTACCATTGCCCTTAGCTGAGGGACAGTGTACGGTTGGCACTGGCCAGGACAATGTGGTATCTATGGCACATGTATCAGGACACAGCAGCCATAGCCAGATGTCTGGAACAGTACCACATAGGCAGATGCCCAAGAGTTCTCGTCAGAGCACTGCTGGTCATCATGCCCCTGGCAGACATGCCACAACTCTTTCAACCACACACATGTTCCAGGCTGTCAAGGAGGCACAGGCACGAATGGAGTGGTACAACAGACAGGGACTAAGGGCACAGAGGGCTCATAACACCTCTGTAAATGACAGCATCCGTGACCTAGCAGGTGCCATATGTAATTACACTGAGGTCATTGATAGATGTTGGGTGAGACATTGGATATCCTACACAATGTCATGTCCATGTGTCAGGACAGTGCGGGATGGTTGAGAATTTGGCATGGACGTATGCCAGCAACATCAGCAGCTGGAGGTCACCGTGGATGTCCAACAAGTCACAGCCGCACCCGTAGTGCCAGTACCAGCCCCAGAAATGTTGGGGGGGGGGCTGTCCTTAGATCATCCTAGAAGACCACGTGCATGTGGCTCTGGCCAGTCTCAGCAGGGACCTGGATCCAGTGGACATATGTCAACCTCTGAGGATAGTACCCAGTCTGGATTAGTACCTGATACTGTCTGTAGCACCCCTGCCAGGCACAGATTTCGTATCCATGGCCAGAGATAGTGATCTGTAAAGCCTGCCAGGTACAGTCTGCAGCTGTCCCACAAATTCCCGTATATGGCAGCCACATGGTGGAACTGTGTGCATGCAGACACACACACATAAACCAGAAACCTAGGGCAAACACATACCCGCACATATTACATCAACATTGGCCCATAACAGTACTCATGGCCCTCACACACACACACACACTCACACACACATCGATTGTATTTCTTTGTTATTTATAGCACTTTGTGTACTGTGTATTTTTATAGCTAGTTTCACTGTGTGTGAGGTATTAACTGAAAATTGTCCACTTTTATTAAGAATCTGTTGGGTTGTTTGTTTCTGATAACTTGTTGTAGTTAAACTCTTTTTTCTAGAGGCTCCTTTAGCTGTTTAAAACTTTCATTTAAAGGCTCACTGCTGCTTTTCAGCTGTGAGAAATATTTCTGCAGTTTGTTCTAAGTAGTGGGGATATTTGTAGCATTTCCATATTCAGGCTTGTATTTGGGCTTAGTGTTTGTGGAGGCTGTGTGTCTGAGCACATATTCAGGGACATCTTGGTTTAGCCAAAGCCATCAGGCATTTCAGTGAGAGAGAATTGTTTGAGGGCATTGGCTGACTGAGGTCACCTGGACTACAGCTTAGACTAAGCACCTCATTGGTTCTTTTGAGATGTCTTTCTTAAAAGCTGTCTCAGGTTTCAACTTTTTGTTACCTAAGAAGTTCAGTTGTGAGTGTTCTGCCATTTCACACTGAGCTGATCGAAGGAAAGACACTGAGGAAACTCACATTTCGGCAGTTTGTTTCCCACCCTCCCTCCCTGTTGGTATAGTGTTTTTATAGTTGGTGGCTTTGCAGTTGCCCGCCCCTAGTGTAAATTTGATCTGGGACCCTCCTCCCAGTCTAGCGACATTACCTCATTCTACCCAGTACAGGGAGAACATTTGAGAAGGCCAATCAGCTTAGTTTCTGCTACTCCTTTCTCTCTTTCCTTTCTCTCTTTCCACTTAAAAAAAAATGTATCTGCTTTTACTGTATTTGTGTTTCTTCCTACTTTATTTTGCTTTTGCGTCATCTTAAAAGTACTCAGTTGTATTTATTACTGCTTGGTGTAACTCATTCTAAGCCTTTTAGTTTAAGCACTTGGGATTCAGACCAGTTGTTTTACATTAAGAAGGTTTGTGGTCTGCACTGTAGTGGCAGAACAGGTAGCTTACATCCTTCTAAGTTGGGAACTGCTGATTGAGGGCTCAGTGTCTGTTATTCTAAAAGTGTATTAATTCTGGTTTAAGCACTTGGGCTTCAGGCCAGTTATTTTACATTAAGAGGGTTCGTGGTCTGCACTCTTGTGGGAGGAGAGGCTGGACTCTGCTCTTCTGAGCTGGGAATTTCTGGTTAAAGGCTTATAGTGCCTGCATATTTGAACTGCTTCTTACTGAAATTGGTACACCTTGTTTGCTGTAGCATATACTAGATCCAGGCCCGCTGAATCTAGCTTTGTTTGTATAACTTGAGCACTAATCCAGGCATTCTTTAAAGTATTCAATTGTATTTATTACTGCTTGGTAGCAACTTGATTAAAGTGTAGCTATCATTCTAAGTCTTTTGGATTAAGCACTTGGGCTTCAGACCAGTTGTTTTACATTAGGAAGGTTTGTGGCCTGCACTGTGGTGGCAGGACAGGTAGCTTACATCCTTCTAAGTTGGGAACTGCTGATTGAGGGCTCAGTGTCTGCTATTCTAAAAGTGTGTTAGTTCTGGTTTAAGCACTTGGGCTTCAGGCCAGTTATTTTACATTAAGAAGGTTCATGGTCTGCACTCTTGTGGGAGGAGAGGCTGGACTCTGCCCTTCTGAGCTGGGAATTTCTGGTTAAAGGCTTATAGTGCCTGCATATTTGAACTGTTTCTTACTGAAATTGGTACACCTTGTTTGCTGTAGCATAGACTAGATCCAGGCCTACTGAATCTAGCTTTGTTTGTATGCTTGTTGTTTGCTTGTTATTTCCCTGAAATGATAATTCCACCTAAAACGCGGCTTTTCAGTGCTTCTGTGGATCCCTAGTGATATCTGCATTGCTTACTGTACGTATTTCCTTGTTTCACTTGAAGAAAGTTACTGTTTATCATTTTTGCATTTAAGTTACCTGTAACACATTGCATTTAAGTTACCTGGCACTTG
The DNA here is from genome assembly GCF_019279795.1 of Protopterus annectens. NCBI lineage: Eukaryota > Metazoa > Chordata > Ceratodontiformes > Protopteridae > Protopterus > Protopterus annectens. Next base: position 1,985,284,105 of record NC_056728.1, on the reverse strand, counting down.
CTCACTAAGTCAGCACTAAAAAATTAAAAGCACTACACCCTCACAAACTCCCCTTGAGTACCTTGTTCTCCATTGGCCCTTTTTTTCAATTATAAAGGAATTCCTAATACTATTCTAGCATGTCCAAAGGTCAGTTATCAATCTCCTCTCCAGTCCAGCTGGTGAATCTGCGAATCTTGAGGCAATGTTACAACTGCCTCATGTACACAGACAACCCTCTCCTCCTCCCAACAAATTCCAACACATGTGAGAGATGCAACCATATAGCCAAACTAGAGGCTAAGCTCTCTCAACTCAGTACTGGCATAACCAGTCAGGAGGAGAAGGATACCACACTCACTACAATTCCAGTCTCACATAGACCTACCACGACAGCAAACCAAACACATAAACACACAAAAACATACTCGGAGGCTCTAAATAAAAATTTGCCTAAGCAGCAGAGACCTCCAAAGCAGACAACCAAGCAACCACTACCCCAAAACAAAACATGTGCAACACATAGCTCACAAAGCCAGTGTGCCGAACAGTCACAGCCCTTAAGGCTAAACAACACACCTGATACACTTGTAATAGGTGACTCTATTGTCAGGCGCACTGACGTCCTGCTCACCAGGCTGAACAAGGAGAAGGTCCTGGTGAGCTGCCTGTCGGGTGCTAGGATCTGTCACATAACACAAGCACTCAGGTCACTCCAAGGAAAGTACAGATATGACTCAGTCATTGTCCATGCTGGTGTGAATGACCTGAGACATACCTCCCTGGACTACATGAAAAGAGACATAGAGGAGCTCTCTGAGCATGTTGCCCAGGCCGGTATGACCCTGACCTTGAGAAGCATCTTACCCTCACCAAGAATGATGCACAATATGAAGACAAGATGATCAATTTCAAAAATTGGCTTAAGTATTGGTGTCATTCAAAGGGGATCCAATGCCTGTCAGCCTGGGATGACATGCTCGACAAGCCACGATGCTTCGCTAGGGACGGCTTGCACCTGTCACCCCTGGGCTTTCGGATATTGGCAAAGGCTCTTGCTACCCCCATAGTGCCTTTTTTAGGTAAGGCTCAAAAGACAAACCCACCTCCATAGGTATCACAAGGGATAAGAAACTAAGAGTAATGCTACTCAACGCCCAAAGTCTAAACCTCAAGATGCACGCACTCGAAACTCTCCTTAGCATGGAGAACATCGATATCTGTGCAGTAACAGAAACTTGGTTCAAGGCTCCCGAGAGCACCCCAGCACTACCAGGTTATACCTCATACCATTATTTTCGGCCCCAAAACTTGGACCGAACCACAAAAGGAGGGGCAGTATCAATATTCGTCAAAGATACCCACACCTCCAGGTTGGTGGCACAGCACGAAGCATCAGAGACTATCCATGTGCAACCAACAGTGGGTAAAACTGCCTTCCAGTTTATAGCCTCCTACAGACCACCCTCCCAAACCCAGGAACCCCACTCGGCCTTCCTGAGAACACTGGAAAATATGAAGGTCTCTCCAAACACCATTATATTGGGCAACTTCAACTACCCAAACATAGACTGGGAGCATTACTCTAGCTCCAACACCCTAGCCCAAAGGTTCCTAGAATTTATAAACTCAAATGCCATGGAACAGCTTGTTACCACCTCCACAAGAGGGGAAAACATACTGGACCTGATCATCACCAACATGGGGACTCTATGCTCCAGACCAGAAGTGTATCCCTCACTGGTAAGATCAGACCATAAACTAATCTCACTGGATATTCACATCCCGACCCCACCCCCTGCCCAGAAAACCACAGTGATAAACTTCTCTAAAGCAAATTTCACACTCCTCAAAACCGAGGTGGAATCCTTCAAAGCCCCCGGGCCTGTGGAAAATACGGCCCAGACCGCAGAATCCTTTATAAACGCATTCTATGAACACCTTCAGGAATGCATGGATCATGCAATCCCAAATAAAACCAAGATCCAATCCTCCAAAGGCAGACGTCCTGTCTGGTGGACCCCAGCCATAAACAAACTATACAATAGAAGGAGGAAGCTACTACATGATAGAGCAAAATCCCAAAAAGGGAAGGCATCTCTGATCAGTATTAGCAAAAAACTATGGGCACTTATAAAATCGTCTAAGGCCAGCTTCAAAAGAAAAATTGCACAGGACACTAAGGATAATCACAAGGCTTTCTTTAGTTATGTTAGGAACCTGGGTGGGAATTCCCAGATATGCTCAGAATTAGTCCAAAATGACAAAAAATACACCGAACCCACAGACATTGCCAACATCCTAGCTGACAGGTTCAGCGCAAACTTCTCCCCACCAAATGGGCAAACATCTATCCCAGCAGAGCGCTGCCCCCCTGACATCTCAGATGCTCAGGTAAGAGCCTCTCCAAAGCAAAAAACACAGCATCAATGGGACCAGACGGTGTCCCGAGCTGCGTCCTACATGAAATCCAAGAAGAGCTAAACCCAAACATAAAACTACTGTTCAATCTCAGCCTTTCTACAGGATATGTACCCAAAGAGTGGCATACAGCAACAGTGGTCCCTCTCCACAAAGGTGGCGCCTCAACGGATCCTGGAAACTATCGCCCCATAAGCCTGACTATCTTGGTCTGCAAAGCTATGGAAAGGATCATCATGGACCTCATAAATAAAGATATTGGGGACCTACAGACACCAGATCCTACCCAGTTCAGCTTTGTTAAGGGCAGATCCTGCCTCTTAAACCTGGTCAATTTCTTTGAAACAGTCACCAAGGCCATTGACGAGGGGAAGGTGGTCCACACAGCCTACCTGGACCTTGCAAAAGCCTTCGATACAATACCCCACTCAGGCATTATAGATAAGCTCACCAGCTTAAATATAAACCCCTATGTCACTAGACGGGATGCAAACTGGCTCAAGGACAGAACCTTCATGGTTAGAATTGCTGGAGCCATTTCAGACTCCAAACCAGTTACAAGTGGTGTCCCACAAGGCTCAGTCCTGGGACCTCTCTTGTTGGGTATATATTTCTCAGAGGTACAGGCCAACACGGAAGGACTGTGGCTGACCAAGTTCGCAGAAGACTGCAAACTGGGTGCCATAATCGACTCTCCAGCCGACACAAGCATCCTATAAAAGGGCCTCATAGAAACAGACAACTGGTGCCAGAGCCATGGCCTCAAGCTAAATGCCAAAAAGTGTATAGTCATCCCCTTTGGCAAAAACAAAGTGCCCACAAATTACCACATAGGTGGTAATCCATTAAGTACAGAAGAAGTAATTAGGGACCTGGGGACCCAAGTTGATAGCAATCTCTCATTTGACAACCACGTGGCCAAAGTGGTTAGAAAAACATTTTATATAGCCCACCTATTCGTGAAGGGATTCACATCTAGATCAGGGGAGGTCATCGTGCCTCTTTACTCATCCCTCATCAGGCCCATAATTGAGTACAATGCCCCTTTTGGGATGTACCTTACCAGACACCTGTAGCAACTGGAAAGACCCCAAAAGTACCTCAGCAAGAGGATCAAAGGGCTCAAACAGATGCCATATGCTGCCCGGTTAAAGAAACTCCAGCTCTACTCAGTGGCATACCGCCTGCTCAGAGGCGATCTGTGCCTGACGTATAAAGCCATGTCCAACCTGGAATTAATGGACATGCTGCACCTCAGAAAATCCAAATCCCATCGAGCTACGTGCTCGAGAGACTTGAACCTCAGCACTGAAATAAATAGGACATGCTGGAGGGACAGATTTATAACCCAGAGGCTCCCTTCACTCTGGAATCAAATCCTAGTCCAGGTTAGGCAGAGTCCCTCATTGACTCTCTTCAAGAGGAATCTTGATGAGTGGATGGGAGATCATAGGTTTACCCCGGGTATCACTTCTGTGTCACTGTTAGACAGAGGCACAGTATACTAACCTCGAAAAAGGGCATAGCAAAATTAATTTAAAATGGGTGGCGAAAGCCAAACACACTCTGGCTAGGCTTATAAATGCCCTAGGGCAGATAGCCTAGTATGAACCTATGAACCTATGAACCTATGGCTCAGTGTAGGACTCTGGCAAACCAACAACACACCCTGTGCATATGATGAAACCTGTGCCACCTCCTGTCATCTGTAACATTGATGCAGGAGCAGGCTAACATGGTGCTGATGCACAGGGTGACTTTGATAAAGTATAGCAATGGTTGAATGTGTAGCATGTTGTCAGCAGTAAAGTGTAATGATATCCTTGAAGGTGTAGCTGAGCAGGCATTATGCTTTAAAGCTGTAATTAGCAATGTTGTATTGTTTCCACCAGTGTTTATTCCAATTCTGTTTTGTTTGCCCATGTGCCACTTGGCTGATGTGTGTAGTTGTGTGAGCATGTGTTATACAGTGAACAGTAAGTGTGGGGTGTGTGCAGCACAGGTTTGCAGGTGTACATCTGCGAACATGGTGCAGGTGCACTGTCTGCATGTATGTGCATATTGGACACATGGGCAGGGTGACATGTCCTGTATTGGCCAGTGTTAACACTCCATAATTTCTATTGGTGACCAGTATGCATTGTACCACACATGTTTTGGAACTTGAGTACGCATGTGTGTGTATGACATGGGTTGACACTGTGCTGTGGGTGATGCTGTTGTTCCTATCTTTCATTGGTTTGCATTCCTAAGGTTAACAGTGCCCCAGCTGCATAATCCTGTATTAATGCACACTGTTCACCTACAGGGTTGCCTGGGCTGTGCTATCTCAAACACAAGAAATTCTCACTTATACAGTAAAAGTGCATTAGTCTCATGGACCCCTGCCATAAACTAAATATATAATAGAGATTGTGATGTTATACCAAAAAAGAGTTACATACCAAGAAAGGATAACCTCTCTGGTCAGTATCATTTGGAAAATTCAATCCCTCAATAAACATACAAGGCAAGCTTCAAAATACAAAATGGCAACGATTCCAAAGACAACACTAAAGCTGTCTTCACTGTTGTTCATAATCTACAGGGGAAATCTCAGATTGGGTCACAGTTAATGTAAATGGTCACAAAGTACACTTATCTGACTGACATTACCAATTCCTTGTCAGACAGTTTGAATGCGGATTTCACCACCCTGTTGCTATACAAGGGCCACATTTCCAGACCTGCAGAACGTAATACCTAATGATTCACAGACACTCTAGTTAAAACATCTCTTTAACAAGGTCCACACCACAGTGGCAATGGTACTGGACAATGTCCCTGGCTGTGTCATACACAACCTGACGTATGAAGTCACCACTCACCTAAACGCTCTGTCCAGATGTAGCCTCTATACAGGTTACGTACATGTGGAATGACATACGGTAATGGTGTTCACAGTCCACAAGGGTTGAGCTACAATGTCTTCTTCTCCTTTTGGATGCTCCCATTAGGGGTCACCACAGTACATCATCTGTTTCCATGTCTTCCTGCCCTCTGTATCTTACCATCCACCTGCATGTCCTCACTCACCACAGCCATAAACCTCATCTTAGGCATTCCTCTTTTCCTGTTACCTGGCGGCTTCATCCTTAGCATCTATTTCACAATATACTCAGCATCCCTCCTCAGCACATGTACAAACCAACTTTATCCTGCCTATCTGGCATGGTCTACTAACCTTCAAACCTGGCCTGACCCTCTAATATACTTATTCTTAAACCTGTCCACCCTCATCACACCCAGTGCAAATGTTAACATAAATTGATTAAGGATAGAACTACAACAGGTCCTGGAAACTCTCACCCTATAAGCCCGACCAATGTTATCTGGAAGGCTATGGAGCACAGCATTATGGAACTCATTAACAGAGACATTATGAACCTGAAAACACTGCACCATACCCACTTAGGTTCTCTAAAGGCCAGATCATGGCTCCAACACCTAGTAGACTTTAAGCCAGTCAACAAGGCTATAGGTGAGGGAGGGGAGGTCAACACAGCCAAGCTATAGCTCACCAGCAAATCATACCCATCCCACATACTGGTATTAGACATAACCTCAATAGACTGACCATAAACGATTGTTAGATGATGGTTTGACAACTGACGCACAGATGTAGGACACACAGTAGCATTTGCAGCCTCCATGTACTATTCTATGCCAGTAACAACTGGTATTCAACTGCACTGAGTCCTGGGACCACTCCTGTTTGGCATATAGCTTTCTTAGGTACAAGCAAACACAGTAGGGATATGTCTGCCCATGTTTGATGAAAATGCATACTGTGGGCTATACTTTATTCTCCAGATGACACACACATCCTCCAAAAGGGTATCATACAGATAGATACCTGGTGTCAAACTCATGCTGTAAAGCTATAAGCTTAAGAAAGAATAGTTATCTACTTTTAGAAAACAAAGTATCCCCAGAGTACCACATAGGTAGTAGCCCCCAAAATGTGGAACAGGTACTAATGTATACATAGAGCCATGTGCTAAGTCATCTCTCCTTTGATAATCACATTACCAAAGGGTTTTGGAAATCCCTCTGTGGAGCACATAAGCAATAAAGGGTTTGCATGCAGATCCACAGAGGTTGTTGTACACCTATAATGATTAGTCATCTTTGCCAGACTTTGCTTGCTTTGGAACAGGTTTCAAATATACCTCGAGCATAAACCCTCACTCACACTCTTCAATAGAAACCGTGATGAGTGGACGTGAAATGGAAGCCATAGCCCAGGGATCACTGCAGTGGCTAAACTTGTCACAAGCATACGGAAGTGACCTAAGGTCTGGAAAGCGCCAGCATGCTCTGGCATAGATAACACATGCGTTCATGGAGAAAGCAGAGTACCCACCTATGAAATACTTGAGGTCACATGTATGTATATGGATTTGCCTTACAGCTACCTTACATGTGTAATGCACATACAGTTGTCATTGTGATATGTCATACACTATGAAAATCAAAACCCACTCCACATTGGCCAATGGTGTCACACACCTGGAGCACAGGCATACAGTCAGCAAGTGCGAGATTCAAACTCTTTAACTACATTATGATACTACAGCAGTACGCATTTACACGACATGCTATACACATTACTGGGATTTCACCTTTCCACAGGTATATTTGTAGGATGGTGACATCATCAGACTTGACAAAGATGAATATACCACTTTTAAGGTGTTTTAGTAGTCTCCAAAAAGGGTGCTCCTCCCCAGGGAGACACACATACACACAGTTGGCAAGTGCAGGATTCAAATCCCTACCTAACTACATTATGATACAACAGCAGTAAGCATTTACACGACGCGCTATACACATTATTGGGATTTCACCTTTCCACAGGTATATTTGTAGGATGGTGACATCATTGGACTTGACAAAGATGAGTATACTACTTTTACGGTGTTTGAGTAGTCTCCAAAAAGGATGCTTCTCCCCAGGGAGACACACACAGTTGGCAAGTGCAGTGTTCTTAATCCAAACAAAGTACGTCTTTACACTTCAGCAAGCAATATGGAGTTACAGGGTGCAATACAGACATTACTTGCTGACAGTTTGCACAAAGGTTTTTTTCACATTTGCTAACCTCAGCAGGCTTATCATACTAGATGTATTGTGAGTGTATTGTATACATAGGCCATGACCATATCATATATGGGTTGATGCACCACATGCTGGCAGACACAGGGTCAAACCTTGAGTAGCATCTTACCTTCACCTACATGATGCTGCAATATAACAGAAAGATGATAAACTTCAACAATTGGCTGAGCTTCTGGTGTCATTCAAAGGGGATCCAGTCTCTGTCTGCCTGTGATGACATGATAGACAAGCCTTGTTGCTTCACTACAGATGGTTTGCACCTGTTGCCCCTATGCTTCTGAATACTGGCCAAGGCTTGTGCTGTCCCCATATTACCTTTTTAGGCAAGGCTCAAAGGTTCATAGGTTCATAGGTAGGTACTAGTCTATCAGCCCTGGGGCCTATATAAGGCCAGCCAAAAATGTACCGTGGCCTTTGCCACCCAAGAAATTTATTTTCCTGTGCCACTGTCATGCAGAGACACAGAAGTGATCCCCAGGGTGAATTTCCTATTTCCCATCCAATAATCAAGAATTTCATTGAAGAGTGCTAATGAGGAGCTTTGTTTGATATAGATAGGTAGTTTATTCTGGAGTATGTGAAGTCTGTGGAACAGGAATCTATCCCTCTGGCATGTTCTGTTTATTGTGGTGACATGGTTTAGGTCCCTAGAGCGTGTAGGTTCATAGGTTCATAGGTAGGTACTAGGCTATCTGCCCAAGGGCATTTATAAGCCTAGCCAGAATGTGTTGGCTTTCGCCTCCCTTTTAAATTAGTTTCCTGGGCCTCTGTCTAGCAGGGCCACTGAAGTGATACCAGGGGTAAATTTACAATTTCCCATCCACTCATCAAGATTCCTCTTGAAGGGAGTCTGCAAGGGGCTCTGCCTAACATCAACTGGGATTCTATTCCAGAGTGAGGGAAGTCTCTGGGACAGGAATCTATCCCTCCAGCACATCCTGTGTATTGCTTTGCTGAGGTTTAATTCACTGGAGCATGTGGCTCTAAGAGATTTGTTTTCTTGAAGTGGAGCATGTCCATTAATTCCGGGTTGGACATGGCCTTATACATCAGGCATAGATCACATCTGAGCAGGCAGTAAGCAACCGAGTAGAGCTGGAGTTTCTTTAGTCGAGCTGCATAGGGCATCTCTTTGAGGCCCATGATCCTCTTGGTGAGGTACTTCTGTGGTCCTACCAGCTGTTGCATGTGCCGATTAAGGTACATACCAAATGAGGCATTGTACTCTATTATGGGCCTAATGAGTGATGACTAGAGGGGCACAGTGACCTCTCTTGATCTAGAGGTGAACCCTTTCATGGTTAGGTGGGCTACATAGAAGGAATAACTAACCACTTTACCAATGTGATTATCAAAGGAGAGGTTACTATCTACCTGGGTCCCCAGGTCCCTAATTACATTTTCTGTACCTAGTGGATTACCACCTATGTGGTAATTTGTGGGCACTTTGTTTTTTCCAAAGGGGATGACTATGCATTTTTTGCAATTCAGCTTGAGGCCATGGTTTTGACACCAGGTATCTGTCTCTGTAAGACCTTTCGGGAGGATGTCTGTGTCAGCCAGAGAGTTGATTATGGCCCCAAGTTTACAGTCATCTGGGAACTTGGTCAGCCATAGTCCTCCCATGCTTGTCTGTACCTCAGAGATGTATATACTGAACAGGAGGGGTCCCAAGACCGAGACCTGTGGGATGCCACTTGTGACTGGTTTAGAGTCCGACATGGCACCTGCAACTCTGACCATGTGTGTTCTATCCGTGAGCCAGTTGGCCACCCATCTCGTGACATAGGGGTCAATGTTCAAGTTGGTAAGCTTGTCTATGATGCCAGAGTGGGGAATGGTGTCAAAGGCCATAGTGAGGTCCAGGTAGGCTGTGTGGACTACCTTCCCTTCATCTATGGCCTTGGCAACTGTTTCAAAGAAGTCAACTAGGTTTAGGAGGCAGGGTCTGCCTTTAACAAAGCCAAATTGGGTAGCGTCCAGTATCTGGAGGTTCCCAATGTCTCTGTTTATGAGTTCCATGATAATTCGCTCCATAGCTTGCAGACCAGGCTGGTCAGGCTTATAGGGCGATAGTTCCTAGGTTCTGTTGTGGCACCACCTTTGTGGAGCAGGATGACTGTTGCTGTACACCATTCTTTGGGTACATAGCCTGTGGTAAGGTTGAGTCTGAACAGTGAAAGTAGGTGAGGGTTTAGTTTCTTTTGGAGCTCGTGTAAGACGCAGCCTGGGACACCATCCAGTCCCATTGATGCTGTGATCTTAGCTTTGGAGAGGGCTGTTTTTACCTGCATGTCCATGAAGTCTGGGGCTCTTCATTCTTCTGGGATGGACATGGCCCTTTTGGAGGTGAGGGGGAGTGACGTTTGCACTGAACTTGTCCTCCAGGATGTTGGCAATGTCAGTTGGTTTAGTGTATTTTTTGCCATTTTGCAGTAGCTGAAAGAATATCTGAGAGTTGCCATCTAAATGTTTGATATAGCTGAAGAAGGCTTTGTGGTTATCTTTAGATTCCTTGGCAATTTTTCTTTAGAAACTGGACTTGGATTATGTTATGAGCGATCATAGTTTCTTGCTAATAATGATCAGTGATGCCTTTCCTTTTTGGAATTTTGCTGTATCATGTGTTAGTTTCCTCCTTCTGTTGTATAGCTTATTTATGGGCAAGGACCACCAGATTGGTTTCTCCTTTTTGGAGGAGTGAGTCTTGGTTTTAATTGGGATGGCTCGATCCATGCATCATTGTAGATGCTCATAGAATGCACTTGTAAAGGATTCTGCAGATTGGATAGCATTATCCTATAGCAAGGGGGCTTTGAAACTTTCCACTTCGGTCTTGAAAAGTGTGAAATTTGCCTTTGAAAAGTTTTTCACAGTGGTTTTGTTGACTGGGGGGGGGGTCGGGATGTGGATGCCCAGTGTGATTACTTCATGATCTGATATTACCAGCAAGGGGTTTACCTCTGGTGTGGAACACTGATCACCCATGTTGGTGATGATCAGGTCCAGTATGTTGTCACCTCTAGTGGGCATGGTGACCAGCTGTTCCAGGCTGTTTGAGTTTATAAACTCTGGGAAGCATTGGGCAAAGGACTTTGTACTCGAGTAATTCTCCCAGTCAAAGTTTGTGTAGTTGAAATCTCCTCATATCATGGTGTTTGGTAGGACCTTTCTATTTCCCAATGTTCTCAGGAATACTGAGTGAGGGTCCTGAGACAAGGTATGTGATCTATAGCAGGCTACGATCTGATAAGCAGCATTGCCCAATGTTAGCTGCACTTGCATGGTCTCCAAGGCCTCGCGCTTTGCCACTAACCTGGAGGTATGGGTATCCTTTATGAAAATCGATACACCCCCTCCTTTAATATTTCAGTCTGGGTTTTGGGGCCAACGTTTGGAGGGAGTGGGATTTCTTTAAGTGGAGCATGTCCAACAGCTCTGTGTTTGACATAGCTTTGTATGTTAGGCAGAGATCACCTCTGAGAAGGCGATATGTGACAGAGTAAATCTGTAGTGTTTTGAGATGGTCTGTGTATGGCATGTATTTGAGGCCACTAATCCTCTTTGTGAGGTATTTCTGCAGGCTTTCCAGTTGTTGTAGATGTCTTGTGGTGTACATAGCAAAAGGGGCATTGTACTCTATAATGGATCTAATGAGTGATGAGTAGAGGGGAACAATGACCTATTTTATTCTGCATGAGACACCTTTTGTGATGAGGTGTGCCATGTAGAAGGATTTCCTGACTATTGTGGCAATGTGATTATCAAAGGAGAGTCTACTGTCCACCTGTGTCCCAAGGTATCTTATCACACTTTTGGTGTTAAGTATACTACCACCTATGTTGTAGTTCATGGGTACAGTTTTTTACCAAAGGGGATGACAATGCACTTTTTGGCATTGAGCTTGAGGCCATGGCTTTGACACCAGGCATCTGTCTCAGTGAGGCCCTTTTGTAGGATGTCCACATTGTTAGCAGTCTCGATTATGGCTCCTAGTTTGCAGTCATCTGGGAACTTCATTAGCCAGGGACCTTCCATGTTAACCTGTACTTCAGGTAAGTAGATACCAAACAGGACAGGACCCAGGACTGAACCCTGTGGTACTCCACTTGTCACTGGTCCGAAGTCGGACTTGGAGTCTGCTACTTTCACAGTATGGGTTGTGTCAGTCAGCCAATTGGCAGCCCATCTTGTGACATAGGGATTTATACCTAGTTTAGTGGGTTTATCCATAATTCCAGAGTGGGGGGTGGTGTCAAAAGCTGTGGCAAGATCTAGATAGGCTGTGTGAACCACCTTACACTTGTCTACGGCTTTGGTGACTGCTTCAAAGAAGTCTATCAGGTTTAGGAGACATGATCTGCCTTTTACAAACCCAAAATGGTTGTGGTCCAGAGTTTGGAGATTACCAATGTCTTTGTTTATAAGTTCCATGATGATACGTTCCATGGCCTTGCAGACCAGGCTCATCAGGCTAATGGGGCACTAGTTCCCAGGGTCCGTGGTGGCTCCCCCCTTGTGTAGTGGGATAACCATCATTGTGCGCCATTCAGCAGGCACAAAGCCTGAGGTGAGGCTATGATTGAACATGGTATGTAGGTGTGGTGCCAGCTTGTTCTGTGGTTCATGTAGAACGCAGCCTGGGATGTAATCTGGTCCCATGGATGCCTTTTTCCTGGCTTTGGAGAGTGTTTTTTACCTGTGCAGCCATGATGACAGCAACTTTGGATTCTTCCGATATAGAGATGTGTTCATTCATGGGTGAGAGGGGGGTAAAGTTAGCACTGATCCTATCTGCCAGGCTGTTGGCAATATCAGTTGGGTCTGTATATTTAGTGCCATTGTGCTGTAACTCAGAGCAGATCTGAGTGTTGCCATTGAGATTCTTGACATAGCTATAGAATGCTTTGTGGTTGTCTTTAGAATCAGTGTCGACTTTGTTTTCATAACTAGCTTTGGAGGATTTTACCAGGGCTCGCAGCTTCTTCCTGAGGCTGACCAGGGAGCTCCTCCACTCATGGGATTTTACCCTCTTTTGCAACAGTTTCTTTCTTCTGTTGTGCAGTTTGTTTATGGCAGGGGACCACCAGATTAGCTTCCTTTTCTTGGAGGATAGCATCTTGGTTCTGTTTGGGATAGCACGATGCATACACTCATGTAAGTGCTTATAAAGTGCAATTGTGAAGGATTCAGTAGTCTTAACAGTATTGTCCATCTGCATGGGTGTCCTGAAGTTCAGCACTTCTGTCTTAAGAAGCATGAAGTTGGCTTTGGAGATATTTTTTAACATGGTTTCCTTAATGGGGGGTGGGTCCAGAATGTGGATATGTAGGGTAATTAGCTTATGGTCAGATGGGACCAATGAGCCGTTGACTTCAGGTGTGGAACACTGGTCAATCAGGACAAACCAATCCCCATAACCAACACAAATAACCACAAAGTTAGCTAAATGCTACTCATTGCCAGAAGTCTCAGCCTCCAGATGCACACACCCGAGGCACATCTCAGTATGGAGAATATTGATATCTGTGCAGTAACAGAAACCTAGTTCAAGGCTCCAGAGAGTACACCAGCACTACCAGGATACTACTCATTTCATACCTTCCAGCATCAGGACCTGGATCATAGCACATAGGGTGGGGATGTATCCATATTCATCAAGGATACCTACACCTCTCTCTACATGCTCTGTACAGGATATGTACCCATAGAATGTTGCACAGCAACATTCTTCACACTCCACAGGGGTGGGGCCACAAAAACCCCTTGGCATTCATGCTCTATGAGCCTGACGAGTCTGCTCTTTAAGGCAATGGAACCAATCATAATGGAAGTCAGCAATAAAGAGATTGTGAACCTTCACACAGTTGAGCACACCCAGTTTGGCTTCTCATATGCAGATCACACCTCCTGAACTGGGTGGATTTCTTTGAGACCATTACCCAGGCTACAGATGATTGAAATGAGCTCAACACAGCCTACCTATACCTCATTACAGCCTTTGACACTATTCTCCGGTCAGGTATCATAGATGAACTCACCAACCTGGGCATGAATCCATACAACACAAGATGGATTGCAAACTGGCTCATAGATAGATTCCACAAACGAAGAATTGCTGTCTGCATGTCAGACTCTACACTGGTAACAACTGGTGGCCCCCAAGGTTCAGTCCTGGGGTCCCTCCTGTTTGGTATAGACTTCTCAAATGTACATGCCAACACAGGAAGGTTGTGGTTGACTAAGTTTGCTAGGAACTGTAAAGTGTTTGCCATAATAGATTCCCCGGATGACACAAATATTCTCCAGAAGGGATTCTATGAGACAGATGTGTGGTGTCAGAATCATGGCCTCAAGCTCAATGTGGAGGAATGCATAGTGATCCCCTTTGGTGTAAACAAAGAACACACAAACTACCACATAGGTGTTAGCCCCTTAAAACTGACAAGGTAATAAGGGATCTGGGGACACAAGTAGATACTCATCTTTCCTTTGACAACCATGTTGCCAAAGTGATTGGGAAATCCTATGTGGCCCACCTAATCAACAAAGGGTTTGCATCAGGATCCGAAGAGGTAGTGTTGGCCCTCTACTCTTAAGTCATCAGACCCATCATTGAGTACAATGCACCATTTTACATGTACTCGACTACGCATATCCAGCAGATGTAGAGACCACAGAGGTACCTCATCAAGAGGATTACTGGCCTCAAACAGTTGTGTTATGCAACACAACTGGTAAAACTAAATCTGTTCTCCACTGCATACCGCCTACTCAGAGGCACACTCTGCCTAACATACAGAGCCATGTCCAACACATAACTGCTGAGCATGCTCCGTCTACAGATAACAAAATTGAGTCGCCCTACACACTCCAGGGATATGAACCTCATCACAACAATGAATCCAACATGCTGGTGGGATAGAGTACCATCCCAGACACTTGCCTTACTGTGGAACAGAGTCCCAATGTACATCAGAGAGAGCCCCTCGCTGACACTCTTCAATAGGAACCTTGATGAGTGGATGGGAAACAGACAATTCACACCAGGTATCACATCAGTAGCCCCACTAGAAAGGGGCTTAGGGTACTAACTATTAGAACGAGGGCTTGGGAGACTACCCAATGGGGTGGTGAAAGCTGCACAACTTGCCTAGGCTAACATATGCCTTATTGAAGATAGGTTCATAGGTATGTAGTAGACTATGTGACAGGTACATGTCTACAGATAGTAAATATGTACTTCATTGTACTGTCATGTTGTACAGCAGGCACATGGACCACATACACTGTAATGCTTACAGATACTGGTGGCTGTTATGTACACTGGGTGAGACGTGCACCTCATGTCTTTTGTGCCATTGGGATGCGTGCTGAGTGGGACAGTCCTGGATGGCTCCCTGTCATGGTCACTCTCTTACACACATCTCTGCCCATCCATCTTTGGCTTATTATACTGTGTTCCCCCATACATATCTTAATATATATATATATATATATATATATATATATATATATATATATATATAGGTACATAGGTAGGTAATAGGCTATCTGCCTGAATGCATATATTAGTATGGCCAGAGTGTGCAGCTATCACCACCCATGGAGTTAGTTCCCTAGGCCTCTGTGTAGTAGAGCTGATGAAGTGATCCATGGTATGACAGTTCAGTTTCACATACACTCATCAAGGCTCCTCTGGAAGAGTGTCAGTGAGGGACTCAGCTTAATGTAGGTTGGGAGGGAGCCTGTTCCAAAGAAAGGGAAGTCTTTGAGTTATTAATGTATCCCTCCAACATGTTCTGTTTATTGTTGTAATGATGATATCCCTAGAGCATGTAGTACAGTGAGCTTGGGGTTACTTCAGATAGCACATGTACTTCGGTTTTGCATTGGACATGGACCTGTCTGTTGGGCAGAGATCACCTGAGTAGACAGTATGCAACAGAGTACAGATTGAGTTAAATTCAGTCTTGTTGCATGGGGCAATTGTTTGAGGCCAGCAATGCTCTTGTTGAGGTACATCAGTGGTCTTTCCAGCTGCTGAAGGTGCCTAGTCAGACTCATTGCAAGTGTGTTGTGGTACTTTATGATGGATCTGATGACTGATGAGTAGAGGGAACCTCCTTTGACCTACATGCAAAGACCTTGGCAGTTTGTGGGAACATATAGGATCATTTTCTAACCACTTTGTGAATGTGTTTCTGGAAGTAGTGATGACTATCCACATGTCCATAGATCCCTTATTATTACCTCCATATTTAGGGTGTTGGCACCTATGTGGTATTTGTATGACTGTAGATTGAGCCCATAAGTTTGACACCACATCTGTCTGACTGAGACCCTTTTTAAGGATGTCTCTGTTGTCCCAAACATTGATTATGACAACCTTTTTGCAGTCATCCACAAACCTTGCTAAACATAGCCCTCATGTTTGACTGTATTTCTGAAAAGTATACACCAGACAGGAGGGGTCCCAGGACTGAGCCATGGGGGACAGCAGTTGTTACCAGCTTGAACAGGAGACCACAATTCTTACCTTGTGGGATCTATCTGTGCCCCAGTTGGCAATCCATCAGATGACATACGTGTTTATGCACAGGTTGTTGATTTTGTGGATACGACATGTGTGTGGGATGTTGGAAAAAGGCTTTTCAAGGTCTATGTAGGCCGTGTGTAGCTCATTTCACTGATGCATGTCCTGGGTGACTGCCTTGAAAACTGTCTAGCAGGTTTAGGAACCGTGATCTGCCCCTGACCAAAGCAAAATGGGTAGGGATGGGTGTTTGTAGGCTCTCAATAGCTCTGTTTATGAGTTCCATAATGATGGACTCCATGGCCTTGCACATCAGGCTTATTAGACTTATAAGACAATAGTACCCATGGTCTGTTGTGCACCAACACTCGTGGAGTGTGCCAAACATTGCTGTAACCCATTCAACAGTTTCATATCCTTTACAGATGGTAAGTCTCAACAGACTGTTCAGGTGCAGGGTCTGTTTGTTTTGGAGTTCACATATGACACAGCCAGGGAAACCATGTTATCCCATACGCGCCATGTTTTTAGGTTTGGAAAGAGCTGTTTAACCATTCTATATGTGATTTCTGGGTTTTCACAATCTCCAGGTATGATAATGGGCCCTTTTGTCAATGAGAAGGGGGTAAATATGTATGAACCTGTCTGACAAGATGTTGGCAATGTCAGTCATGTACATGTATTCATTTACAGTTTGCATACTGCGGTGGTGGTGCTGCGGTAGTGTTGTCACCTCACAGTAAGACATTGTCTTGCTCGATTCTCAGCTAGTGCGTCTTCTGTGTGGAGACATGTGTGAATGGGCGTACCTTCGTTGAAGGTTGTGCATCAAAGCTTGCAACTCGGCACATAAAAATCTACTGCCAATCATTAGCGGACCGAAGTTCTGCTGTGGCGACCCCTAACCGGGAAAAGCCGAAAGACACAACAACAACAACAACTGACTCAGAACATATATGAGTTTACATTGACATTTATGACATAGTGAAAGAAAGCTTCATGGCTCTCTATGGACTCTTTGACCATGGCTTGGATAATGTTAGGAGTGCTCATTGTTTCTTGATGATACTGATCGGAGTATTATTGATCTTCTTTGGTTTTTAACTTTCTTTGAACAACTTAAGTACTTGGAGTACATAGTTTGATTATGACAGGTGTCCAATATATTATATGGGTCTGTTTTCATATCAGTGTGTGCACACGGCAGGATTGGTGAATAGTGACAAGTGTCTGGAGTAAGAACTGCAACTGCCAGATGTGTGGCCCACTGCTGTACTCAGACATGGCCTAAGTGTGTGAGCATGCCCAGTATGAACATATATACTATGTGTGTGAAAATCAAGTTGGTTTTTACTTCAGGGTTCACCTTTGTGTTGTACATCGACAGGAAGCACAGTGTGCCTGCAGGGCTTCCATGAGTCATTCTACATACAGTGGGGACAGCTATTATTTGTATATTTCTACCCGAGGGGGCACACCTGATTATTACTGTGGGTGTACATAGGATGAAGGGTTCACCTGACACTTATGCACATTTGCTAGGCCTGCACTGCTAAGTCAGGTACTCCATTTCATTCTGTACTGTTGCCTATCGTACTGGCTTGAGGCATACTACTGCACTACAGACCTTAGCTTCCAATTACACGCATATCAGTTTGTGACTTCATAGCCTACCCAACCCACATCACATTGCCTGGCCTGCCATCATCTGTCTGCATAGGCCTGGGGGGAGGTTACTCATATGCCTCTTCAGAGGGCATGATACAGCATTTATTTGTGTTTGCATTTGTCTACATTTGTCCTGCTGGCTGTGACTGTTAGGTATGTGACACCCCCCCCCAACTGGTATGTGTGAGTGAGTTAAGTTGTGTCTGTGCCAGTGAAATGCTGTCATGGCTTAGTGGTTCAGTACTGTGACTATAGTGCACAGTATCCTGAGTTCGAGCCCTGTCACTGCTTTTTATTTTCCTCCTGGGCAGACCAGACTGCTTAAGGAACAGTAAAGCAGGTGTGTGCGTGTTTACCCGACTTTGCTCAACTTTGCCTGACTTTACATGACTTTGCCCGACTTTGCCCAACATTGCCCAACATTGCTCAACGTTGCCCTGGTTAGCGGAGTGCGCAGCTACGCCCAATTGAATTTAAATATGCTCAATACTGGTAAAATGTGCTTAGCCATGCTTTATATTGCTTAAAATAGGGCACTCATGCCTCAGGTGGTATTGCAGGGCTGCCTATGTCGAATGCACATAGTACACTCACTATACATGTTTGAAAACAGGTAGTGTCAAGTTAGACATCCCTTTTACTGCATGTGCGAGTCAGAGAGAGGTGTCATTTCCAGGGTTCCTACTGAGTCAGTGTATGTGCTATGCATTGCCTCTTTGCTAAGGCCAGGGCATACTGGGCACTCCTCCTTCTGTCTACTGGGGCAGGCTCAGGTTGTTCCTCCTCTGAGTCATGCTGTGCCTGTGCAGGATTTGGCAATGGTGGGGGGCTGTTTTGCCCTTCCCCATGCTGTTCCTACTGCAGCTGTTTTCACAGGGTCATATTGTGTAGCATGGCACATACCATGACAATTTGGGTACATGTAGTTGGTGAGTACTACAAGGCTCCACCAGATGTGTCCAGGCAGCGAAACCGTAACTTGAGCATCCCAAACACACGCTCAATAATGTTTCTTGTTTGTGCGTGTGCCTCATTATGGAGTTCTTGTTTGGGTGTGTGTGCATTTCTGATGGGTGTCATCAGCCACGGCTCCAGTGTGTATCCAGCATCCCCCACTAGGTGACTGTCAGGGATGTCCCCATTGGCAAATCTCTGGTACAGCTGTGTCAGATGCCAGATGTGGGAATCGTGATAGCTTCCAGGGCAGCCAGCACACACATTCATTATTATGCCCTGGGCATCGCACACAACCTGGCAGTTGATGGAGGAGAAGCCCTTGCGGTTGATGTAGACCCTACCCCATTCACTGGGTGGTGCTTTGATGTGTATGTGCGTGCAGTCTATTGCACCTACTACCTCAGGGTATTCTGCTATTTGGTGGAAAAGACGCATATTGCTGGCCAATGCCTCACGGGAATTGGGGAAATATACCTGCTCACCGACATATGCTGACATGGCATCCAGGAACTGGTGCAGTACCCTGGATGCTAATGCCTGTGAAATCCCCATCATATCACCATTTGGTCTCTGGAAGGTACCTGTAGCTATTATTCTTTGGCCAACACATACCTTGGTATCCACTGGGATGGGTTCCCCTCTGTTGGTTTTGTGTGTGAGGCGTGGCCGGCACAGCTCAACAATTTGCTGCAGGAGGTCTTTGCCCACCCTATAGCGCTCCACTATCTCCAGCTCATGTAGCCCCTGGTAGGTTACCCTGGGTCTGTACAGTCTTCTCCTTCTCCTCACTGTGGGTTGCTCAGCAGCATTCACAACATCACCACCCTCAGCACCTTGCACATGTTGGTTTATGGTAGCAAGAGCAGCCCTAACATTTTGTCTGACTTTAAAGTTTTTAAGCTTTCCCTCTTTGTATACTGCAGTGTTGCAGAGTTCTTTGGAAAAAACAGGGAAGAATGCTGTTTGCAGAGTTTAAAGTGCTGGACTGGGCTGGGCTAGTCTGCTTAGGGTTGCCACCTTTTCAAATGGCCAAAGTGGGACATTTTTGGTACAAACATCAGATTTTACAGGCCGACACATAACCACGGTCAGTATAAAGGATAGAACTTAACGTTTTTGCCTAAATAAAAGCTTATTCTTGTAGCATTTTAGTTGCTTATTCTGTTACTTATAACATTTAGGTATTGTAGATACAGAATAACTGTTTTATGCAACTATTACATCAAATATAGGAAATAATTTTATCCTACAATCTCAGGACATTTGCCATTTTTAAAATTTTTTGTCAGGACACAACTGCCCAAAGAGGGACTGTCCCTCGCAAAGTGGGACAGGTGGTAACCCTAAGTCTGCTGCCTGTGTAATTGGCTGATTCTGATATATTTCACCTGGCAGCTCTGCTAGTTCTCTTTGGTTAACTTCCTACTACTTATTTTCCTTCCATTTCCCTTTCTGTTTCCACCCAGGGCAGCGGTGCACAAACGAGCGCACACGTGCGCACATGCTGTGTGCACGTTTGCAAGAAATTTCAGATATATTCACGGCATACGCCTTTGGTTTCTGGTTTTCAAAAAGGACAACTGCAGACAAGCCTCTTGCATTCCTGAGCAACTCAGGGCAAACACAAGATACCGTGCTCCAATAAGCATACAGCCTTTCTGACACACCCCCTCATGATGTCACCTATCTTCTACTCTATTACTCACCTACTCCTATGCTTACACTCTTGGGACATGGCTCACATGCTGGGGAAAATTGGGATTCACTATCCTTATCCTCATTTGCATAGGATTGCCTACTAATTCTTGGTTACATCTCTCACACTGAGCTTTCCCCCCCTTAGCAACCACTACTCAGTAGCCATGTTGTCTTCAGCCTGCCATTCACCTGCATGGCAGGATAAGCTTTTTAGTGAAAATGCCTATTTTTGGCTATTTTGAAATTATTTTATTGTTTTTTTAAGCTCTGCACGTTTGTGTGGCACTGTGCTATGCTTAAACATCGGAGATCGGGGAAAAAAATAGATTTTAATCATTTTAAACATTTAAAAATGCCAATGGCCTTATATTTGGCCATTGGCATGCTTCCTCAACTGGATGCATCCTTTATTTGGAGCTGTCATAGCTCCGTTTAGCAATTTGCAGAATGGTACTCCGTTACCAACGGAGTACATTTCTGCAAATAACACTACTCTTCCACGGACAGGTTAGTGTTTCCTGGATTGCAAATTTACCTCATTTGCATAGCTTTCAGCAGCAAATGAGGTAATTTGCATACCATGACACTGTCCGTGCAAGAGTAGCTTTAGAAGCTCTCATGCACACCCCTGCCGGCTGTTGCTGGATCGCTCGGCAGACATATTGGCTGTCTGACATCTTACTCTACTCTACAACTCCGTGCAAGCTTTCATAAATCTGGCCCAGTATGTTTTAACAGGACCCCTTTTTTTTATTACATAGATAATGCACACTTAAAGAACATTCTTTTGTATGGCTTAGTAACATGCTTTCAGCAGAGAAATACATTATTAACATTAAGTAAGCAGCTTTTCTATTTGAAAGGGAAATGGGGGATGTGTATCATATAAATGCAGCCAGGAAGATACTTTTGTTTGTATTAACAGCAGTTGATTACAGTCAATTAAGTGTGCTTATTATCCTTATTCTTAGATAAAAACTATGTAATTATTTATTTAGAGTGTGTTTAATGAGGTTACATTGATAGGGATGATGTTTTATGCTGGGGAACACATTTGCCGTAACACCTACTTAACAGTTTCTTTTTTATCTTTTAAATGCACTAAATTCCGGCTTTTAACATGCGAGCACCTGTTAAAAAGGCTTTTTCTTCAAATTGCATACTTTACTAACCTCGGGACATGTATTGGTGCCATAAAGTTGAAAAGCTTCACTAGAACCATTCCTCAAGCTTTTCTACAGCTTCCCCGAGTCCTGAGGACACTGTATGAGTGTGGAAACTGAAAGACTGCTCAAGATGACCTTTGAACTCACATTGCACACTGTTAACATCTGCGATGAAGGAAAATGGTGTCTCAGTATAGCCATTTTTAAGAAGATTGCAGCTTATTTAGACTCTAAAAACTGTAAGTTACAGCTTATAACTTAAAAAGAAGTTGCATTCTATTATTTTAATGATGCTCTTGCATTTAAATAATCATCTTCCTGTTTAATCACAGAAATACTAGCTTGTATTAACCTCATAGCATTTAGTTTTCAGGAATGTGCTTCACATCTCATGAGAGAAATGATTCAATACATTATGCATAGTAGTTTTTTTAATACAGTTTCTGATATGAAGCTGTTTTTATATTGCCAGTAATGTGATTTATTCACAGTTATACTATTAATGCTATGTCATTATATTTACCTGCCTATTTCTTCACAATGCATGCATAACTTGCTACTCATTATGTTAACTGCAGTACTCATTTTAATAAGAAACCTTCTATAGATGTCAAATGCATTGTACAGTAGTTACAGTTTTAAAGGTTAATTTCTGAATAGGATTTGATTTTCTAGAGTTCAGGTAGGTTTTGAGTAGTTAATACATGAGAAACTATCTCCCCATTTTTTTTTATTTTGCAAGGAGTATAAGAAACACAGTTACTTATCTAAAATACCTTCTTTTAATGGAAGATATAGTTTATGTAAAAATTTTATACATGAATGGTACTGTATCTCCCATATTTATGTTGATAATTTAAAGATATGTATAAACGTTTAGGTAGAAGTTTATAATACAGTTGTAAGGGTAAGTTTATTTAATGACTAACTAATTATATGTTCAGCTTTAATAACTAAAATGTAGGTCGATTCCAAGATGGCCGCCGACTAGTCTAGTCCTTACTCTCTGAGCTCCTCACAGCTATTTAACTTTTGTTTTTTTTTACAACTTTACATCAACCTTTTTCCTCAAATTTTTATACTAAAAGATTTTATAAATCTTTTTCTACGCATTTGGATTATTTTTTCTTCTGGAATTATTATCCTGGGATTTATTTTACCTCAGAACATTCTTGGTCTCTCTGCTGCTGGGACTCCTACTGCTCCAGTCTGTTCCTGGTTCCTGGTATCCTGCTAACTGCATTCCATTTCTGGGCATGGCTACAAAATCTGACTCCATGGAGACTCAGCCTACAAAGGCCAAATATACTTCAATGCTCTCTCCTGAAAAAGATTCAGGTTCAAAAAGACTGAAATCATCTAGACAACCTACAGAAACTTTTAATGTAAGTAATAAAGATTTAAATGGCTCAAATTTCCTTTTAGAAGAACTAAAAATAGCATTAAAACCAATCCAAAGTGCTATACAAAACTTTTCAGAACAGTTTACAGACTTTAGTAAATCTTTAAAGCAAATAAACGATAGTATTGTTACTATTGAAAATAAAATCTTAGCTTTGGAGGTTAAAACAGACTTATTGGAAAGTGACTTTAAATCTAGAGATAAAACTGTTTCAGATTTACAAGCTAAAATATTGGATCTGGAAGCCAGGAGTCGAAGAAATAACATCATTATTCGTGGTTTACCTGAATCTTATGACAATAAAAACTTGTTATCTGTGACTAAAAATATCTTTGAAACACTGTTAAATTGTGAAGCTTCTTCAAAATCTATAATTGTAGAGAGAGCACACAGAGCACTGCGTACAAAGCAAGATTCTTCCACACCAAGGTTAATTTATACTAAGTTACTAAACTTTCAAGACACTTTCCAGATCCTAGAAACTGCTAAAACAAAGAAACAATTCATATGGAAGTCTCACAAACTATCATTTTCCCAAGATCTTCCTGCACAGATCAAATTAAATAGACAAAAACTAGCCCCTATTGTGCTGACTTGATAAAAAGAGGGATTAGATTTCGAATGGCATATCCTAATACCTTGTCTTTCACAGCTAATGACAAAAGATTTGTATGTTCAGATCCTAAAGATGCAAAAGACATTTTTCTTAAAACATTTAAAAAGCTTCCTGACACTGTATCTTAATATTCTACTGTTAAAGAACTATAATAAGGTTTGATCTTTTCTTTTCTTTAATCTGACAGTATTTGTGTTACATGATTTGTAATTCTGGTGTGACATAATTATATTACCTTAAGAACTTGTCATGTAATTTACACATGATGGATTTGGTGTGACAGTGTGCAGTGACAGGATATATGCTTGTTAGATTTGTGTGGATTAATAGAAGCATTTAAATTCCTGTATTTACTTTTTCTCTTTCTCTCACATATGCTTGCTGTGTAAATAGATAATATGTTAATTTTACTACAAGCTTTGGAGTTACAGCCTTCTGTGTAAGCTAAATGATTTTTGGAGGGAAAAACATTCCATCTCAACATTCTAGCAAGAAAATCTTCCCCTCAGAGTTCCAGCTGATGCTCTGCATGAACATGCGCACACTACAGTCTCTCTGAGATGGATGGTGATGTCATTATTTGTGAGGAAAGAAGGACAGTTTCAAATACACAAGTCTGCTTGTTTTCAACAAGTATTCAATAGCACTAACTTTTTAATAGATCTGGCTATTATTTAAAGTGTTTTCTCTTCATAAATGAAGGTTGCTTTTTAAATTTAAACAGATTCATGTCACATAATATATTCAGTGACTTTTAGTGTGTCTGCATGACTTCAAAGCAAGCTGCTACTTTCATAAAGCAGAGTGAAAATGTTTCTGGAAACAAATGAACAGGTTAGTTTTATATATTAAAATTCTAAAGGATGTGTAAAGAAATGAACATATTTTCCTATTCAGAATATTTTTTCATACAATATTTTATATTATACTGAAGTGTTTAATTTGACAAATGTTACAAAGTATACCTGTTCATATGAAAGTTTCATGTTCTTTCTATTCTCTGCTCTCTCTCTTCTCAGAGGCTGGATGTGATATTTATGATTAGTAGTTTATGTTTAAGAAAGCCTTTACTTATTTGAAAGGTTTGAAATAACTATCTTTAATATGATTAGCTGAATCTACATGTATATATTTAAGCCCTTAGATTTACTGCATTTAGCTTGCTTGTTTCTGTTTTAATTAGATGTTCAAAATGTTTACTTTAAAAGCCTTGTCTTTTCATGCTGTTTTGTTATGTTACATCTATGGCTTAGAAGAATAGTATGGCTACATAACCTAACAGAGTCATTAGTAAAATATTCAAAAAGATTTAAAATTATATGTATGCACATTGTTGTACATTCAGTCCAATATATATGATGCTGTTTAAGTTACTATTTAATAATATAATTATACTTTATTCATGTATATTAACTAGTGTTAAAACCTTACAGCTTATAATATTTCATTTTGAATAGTTCCTGTACTATTATTATCTAGTTAATAGATGCATCTCCAGACTGAATTGTTTTTCATTTTGAGATATGGTTGCTTGGTAGTTGTTTTTGCTTTATTTGAACTATAACTAAATACTCATTCTACAGGTATTAGTGCTTTTATCATACTAATGGTCATGTTGATTAATGAAATTATCACTAAAGTACTAAAGAAGGTTCAGTAGATAGTGCATGACTATTATCTTTAGTTCAGTAATGCTATGCTTATTTACTTATATTATAATGTTACCAGTTGGTTTTGTTATACTTATATATGTTATCTTACATATCTTTCAGTTTTAATTGTATTACTTCTTATGATAGAGTGTTCTAGTTAAGCAGAGTGTGATTTATTTATTATTTACTTGTTTCTCTTTCTCTTGAAATACTTGAGGAAATACATTTAATCATTA
This sequence comes from Protopterus annectens, assembly GCF_019279795.1. Lineage (NCBI taxonomy): Eukaryota > Metazoa > Chordata > Ceratodontiformes > Protopteridae > Protopterus > Protopterus annectens. The sequence continues at coordinate 1,985,258,614 of NC_056728.1, read as the reverse complement.
TAAATTTCAATTTAAGGATAGGAGCTTTAGATTAGTATTAGAAGTAGGGATTAAGCATGTTGGACGTCTTGAAATTAGTTAATTTTGTATATATTTTTAGTAGTATTACTCGGACTTTATGTTATGTTAGGCTTCCTTTGAGTAATTTGTATTCTAACTTGAGGTTATTATTATCTATAATTACAATGTTTTTTTTCATGTTCTTCTGCTCTTCCTTTATCACAGGGGGATTGGTGGGTAGGCACTAGGGTTAGGATAAAGGTTATTATTATACATTTCATGGTTCTTAAAAAAACTTTTTTCTTTTTTTTCAACAAATGTTATTTGATGACTTGCTTGAATACTTAAAGACTGTTTTTTCTTTTATTTTTTTTCTTCTTCTTTTTAATGTTGTGTTGGATTTGCACCTTGAGTTCACTTTTATAGCATCAATAATGATTATACTTGTAGAATATGCCTGTTGACATAATTTTAGATTCTTGGAATGTTAGAGGCATTCAAGATAAAGCGAAAAAGTCACTATTATTTCATATGATCTTTAAATCACAGGCTAACATTTGTTTTATTCAAGAGACCCATATTTCACGTATTGATTGGAATAAAGAGTTAAAAAATGGATCAAAAAGATTATAGCTTCAGGTGACTCATCTAACTCCAGAGGTGTAGCTATAATCATTAAACAAAAATTCATTGGGAATATTATTGATGAGAAATTTGATGATGAGGGAGGTGGTGCTTATTTACCGCTTCTATTGCTGGTTTGGACAAACCCTTATTAATTTTAAATCTATATGGCCCATGTAATTCACAACATTTGTTCATTTTAAAATTTACAATATTCTTGCATCCTATAAGGATCATCATATTATAGTGGGTGGTGACTGGAATGCAGTTATAAACCCTGTAATTGATCGTTCACTCCACTGTCACCTATAATCTTCAATCTACTCTGGCTATAAATGATTTGATGACAGAATATAATTTAATAGATCCCCTCCGCACTGTTAAAAATATAAACAAGAATGATATATATACTTATTATTCTAAGTGCTATAATTCGTGGTCCAGATTAGTCTTCTTTCTAATTTCAGATTATATTTCAAAATATATTGTGGACTTTACTACAGAACCCAGATTCTTTTCGGATCACTCAAGAATTTCACTAAAATTGAACATAAAACCCAATATCAAAAATAAAACTATGTTTAATAAGTGGACCTTAAATAATAACTTATTGTCAAATGAAGATATTTGCAAACAAGCTTCTGAAATCCTAAATGAAATGGTGAATAGTCTTGAATCATCAGACATTCCTTATGACATACAATGGGCTGCATGTAAAGCAAGATTAAGAGGTTTATTTATTAGTAAAGCTGCTTTTTTCAAAAAAATACTTTAAGAAAGAGGAATTCTTAAAATCAAGAATTTCTTCGTTGGAAAATCATCTTAGTCTGAACTATGATGCTACTTTAGAAAAACAAATTTTTGATTGTCAGAAAGATTTAATTTTGCTTCACCAAAATAACCTCTCCTTAGCTGAACAAAAGCTACTTGCTTCATATTCAGAGTGGGCCCAGGTTCCATCTAAATTGTTAGCGAGAATTATTAAAGTTAACTTCAGAAATCCAAATATTACATCTTTATCTTATAATAACAGATTATATAATACTGATGAAGAGATTATTCAACTTTTCACCTCTCTTTACACTGAGTTATATTCAGGTTCTTCTAATTCTGTTAAAGATAATCACTCAAAACTCTTTTTAGACTCTTTGCAGTTCCCTAAACTTAATGATAATCAGCAAAAACTACTTTCTACCCCTATATCGGTACAAGAAATCTCAGATTCAATAGATAATCTTAAATTGGGTAAATCTCCGGGACCTGATGGTTTTACTCCAGAATTTTTCAAAACTTTCAAATTGGTAGTTCTTCCCTTTCTATTTAAAGTTTACAATCATATAAGAGTTAATGATATCTCAGATATTCATTGGAACACATCCAAAACCATTCTAATTCTAAAAAATAATAAAGATAAATCTGACCCAGTAAATTATAGACCCATTTCTTTAATTAACGTGGATATTAAGATTCTGTCATCTATTCTGGCTAACAGATTGAAACAGATTTTGCCCTCAATTATCTCGTCAGATCAATCAGGTTTTATGTCTCAGAGACATGCTTGGGATAATACTCTATCTTTAGAGACTATACTTCATCTCATTAAGAAAAATCCAAACCCTATATATGCTTTGATTATAGATGCATCAAATGCCTTTGACAGAGTATGTTGGAACTTTCTATTTCAAACTATGTTATGTTTTAATATTCCCTTATTCTTTATAAATTTTTAAAAGTTTTATACAAGAATATGTTTACTAGACTATACATTAATGGTCAATTTTCTGCTCGATAAAGATCACTAAAGGAACAAGACAGGGTTGTCCATTGTCCCCTTTTCTTTTCAACATTTACTTAGAACCTTTGCTATTGTTTATTACTCAAAATACTTTTCATAACATCCCTAGAATTCTTAATACTAATATACATTTCTCTGCTTTTATGGATGATTTAGTAATCTACTTTCAAACTCCATTATCTGATTACAGAAAGATAATGAATTCTATTGATTATTTTTCTTTGGTTTCCAACTATCTTTTAAATTCTACAAAACTCATATTTTTCCCTTAAATCATTTAGCACACAAATCTTTTTGTTTCCAGACAATCATTTTCAGTTTACTTATAATATAAAATATTTAGGAATCAATTTAGAACACAATAACAAATCTTCCTTTCAAAATAATATTAATAAATTATGGAACTCTATATTGTCTGATATGGACAGATGGAAGCATCTAAACCTTTCATTTCTTTCAAGGGTGGCCATTATTAAAATGAATATTCTGCCTAAATTTCTTTACCAATTCTCATCATCTGATCAGATAATTTCAAAAAAATTTTTGAGTCTGTAAATAAAGCTTTGGCAAAATTCATATGGTTCCCTAAATCTGTTAGAATTTCCTATTCTAGATTGGCATTTTCGAAGGACAAGGGAGGTTTGGGTTTACCTAATCTTTATCTCTATTATTTGATTGTCTCATCCAATAAACTTCTTACTATCTCTAAATTCAATAACACTTCTTATCCAAATCACTCTTTATGGATAAAATTATGGTATAATTATGTCATTTCTAATAATTTAAATCCTGAAGCTATTCCCTTTATCTCTCTGGATAGTTTATTTATTAAAAATATATCTACAGTATTTAAACAAAAGATTAGAGATTTCCAAACCTTACTCAAAATGTGTAAACTAGAAAAGATCTCGCACCATGTTCAGCCAATTCATCTAAACCCAAATATATTATTGGACAATAAACTTTTGAACTTAACAAACTATCCTTTAATTAAAAATCTAAAAGTAGGAGATGTTTTGAAATATCTTGACTTGCCTTTATCTGACTGGCATAAGTTATTGAAAGTAAACTGGAATTACTCACCAATTCTTACACAACTAAGAGCAATAATTAAAAACAAATTTGTATCTCTGGTCCCCATAGACTCACAATTGAAAAACCTTAACACGATTATTAACATACTTTCATCATCTGATAAAATGCTCTCAAACTAATATAAATTAATTAATTCTTTAATGATGGACCACAACTGTCTTTTATCTAATGTTTGGTTGAATTATAATTCCCAATTGTCAGAATCTCAGAAAGTCCTGGCTATTAGACACACTAAGGAATTTATCCCTTTTAAAAAATTAGCATACACTCAATTAATGATTAATAATGATGCCTACTTTACCCCAATCAAATTAAACAAATTTAACCCAAATAAGTCCCCTTCGTGTTCATGCTGTTCTCATCCCCAAGCAGACCTCCTTCATATTCTATGGTATTGTCGTTTTTCTCACAGATTGTGGACATCTTTGAAAGTCAGACTGCAGAAAATGGGATATCAAAAATCCACGTTGACGGGAATTTGCTATTCTGCATATTCCATTGATTCATCTTTCAAAAGTTGATATTCATGTTATCATTTTTATTTGCTCATTACTAAAACTTTATATAATACAAAATTGGATTGATCGTTCTAAATTAAAATGGGTTACTTTCCAGAAAATGGCTTTTAAATTTATTGATGCTCAAAGATACTTAGGTGGAAGTCCAAAAAAAAAAGCTATTAGAAAGGTTGTGTTAGAAAAGGTTCTAAACATATTAAATAGTTAATGTTAAATATTTTTTTTTTTTTTTTTTCTCTCAGGTTGCCTAACTTGTATATAGTGTATATATGGTGTATGTTTTATTTCTAAATAACTTATCAAAATCTCATGAAGGTTGTTATCACTAGATGAATTGTTATATGTTCATTTATGCCTTCTTGTTATGTATAATCTTTTAATTGTCTTGCTATTCATATAATTAATAAAAAATTTTTTGAAAAAAAAAAAAAAAACTAAAATGTATAAAATAAATCTCACTAAGTTTACTAGATGCTGATCAAGCATGATAAGCCAAACTCCTCTCATATATTTTTATGCTGCAATGTATATAAGTAAATAGATGTTCTCTGATATCCAATATGAGATTAATATATATGGGAAGTTATGTTTGACTATAATTAATCTTTATGTCTACTGATCTATTAAATGGTATATTTAGGTGCATATAATCCCTATCTAAACATCTACATCAGTGGATTAAGATAATTTTTGAGTGAGAAAGGGGAGGGGGAGAGGGATGTGGGATGGGAAATGTAATGAGATATTCTTAAAGCTCTTTAAGATCAATAAAACGCAGACCTATACAGTGACATAAATCGGATACCTTAATATTGTACAGAAGAAAGTGAAGAAGAGGAGGGAAGGATGAGAGTATTAGATATAATGTATAACACTTTATTTTACACTTACTTTATGACAAATGCAGATAGTTTTCATAAATGCAAATAATAGGTTTGGTTTCATGATAAACTATTATTGTCCCGTCCCCCCTTAAATAACTACACTACACACAAAAAGACATTTGACGACCTTTATTAAAATGTATTATACAATGAACTATGTATACAAAAACCAACATTAATTAACTTCTTCAACAACGATGATCTCCGGGCAGCGTCACCACTCACCCTGGACGAACTTTACCTCAAGGCAGCATACCAACTCACCTTGATATCTTCTCCACCGGGGCAGCGTACCTATTCACCCACATAAAGAGGCAGAGTACTTACTCACCTCACACCATACCAAAACCATAAACCAATACACCTTCTTTAGAGGGGGAACAGAAGAGGACAATCCTGCCCCTCTTCTCTGCCTCAAATTGCCCACCTCCACCATCCATATATAAAAGAGGAGGGTGGGAGGGCCACCAACTCACACCAAATGTGCCTACTTCCTCTAATCCCAAACCCTTAGTACTGTCAGAAGTCCCACCTACTCCTACCTTACTTCCATTTACATCTCCCTCTCTCCTTAACCCTTTCACCACCACAAACCCACTATCCAACTAACTGCAATCCTTACCTTCCTTTCTACCACTATACCCTCCCCACACCCCTTTACTCCCTTACTCATACTTACTTAGTTTGTCCCAAACTGCATTTGTCCCGTCCCCCCTTAAATAACTACACTACACATGAAAAGACATTTGATGACCTTTATTAAAATGAATTATACAATGAACTATGTACACAAAAAACAACATTAATTAACTTCTTCAACAACGATGATCTCCGGGCAGCATCACCACTGACCCTGGATGAACTTTACCACAAGACAGCGTACCAACTCACCTTGATACCTTCTCCACCAGGGCAACGTACCTACTCACCCACATAAAGAGGCAGCATACCTACTCACCTCACACCATACCAAAACTATAAACCAATACACCTTCTTTAAAGGGGGAACAGAAGAGGACAATCCTGTCCCTCTTCTCCACCACCAGCCTGATCCCAGGCTGTTCCCCCTCCTAAACTTTAGCTGCAATCATATCCTCTAAAAAGAGTTTCAGATGTAAATTAAAAAGATCCAGGCCCACATCATTAAGGTGTACTCCATCTGTCTGATACCAAGACTCCTCTCCATCCACAAAATCTCTATGGTCAATAGTATGCATCCCCAAAATCCTTAATTGCCTAGCCAACCTTTGATTCACACAACTTCTAACCCTTTCAATCGCCTTATGACTATATGCAGCCCTCCAACACAAACGCGGAACCAACTCTGACCACACAATTTCCATACCCGGGTGCAATGCCTGTAATCTCATCAAATCTCGCAACATAATGTCCACCAATTGTTTTTTAGGAACAATGCCCAAGTCATTACCCCCAAATGAATGACCAATATACATGGACAACCCACCTTCAGTTGAGCCTTCTCAAATTCATGTAACAACCCATCCCACCTAAGCCCCCTAACACCATGCCAAGACACTGACCATCCTAAATGTGCTAAACCCAAATTTACCCCATCATCCCCAACTAAAGCACGCTTTTCTGCCCAGTGGATGAACGAATGCCCCAAGATGATAATTTACTTCCCTAAAAGAAAAGAAGAAAAATTAGTCATCAGACCACAACTTATCTAATATAAGAGAAAAATGCATTTGAAGCCCACCTTCCCACCCTTTTAATCAATTCAATAGAACTACCCTCTCTAACTAAATCTGAAGCCCTACCTATCCTGAATGAATGAGCTGCAAACCTCTCTGCCGGAAATCCCATACAACGTAAAACCTTCCTCACCAAAAGTATGAATCTACTACTCGACAGCACCTTCCCATCCATTGAACAAAAAATTAATTGATCCACACTCCCCTTTCACCTCCTCACAAATTATTTTGCCCACAATACTGGACAAATGCAATGATTCCTGTCTGATTTAAGCACCACCACACATCCCCTACCCAACTGATCTGTCTTACTCCTCCTTAATGCAATAGTAACCTCGCCCTCACCTATAATGACATCCTTCCAATATAATAAGCCTAACAACTCCGAAATATGAAAGGCGCCAAAATATAACCATGTACATAATGTACCCCATATAAAATAATCTATAGACCCCTTTTGCAACAAACCTAACCCTTTCAACAAAACTTTCAATATAACCCTCATAATTGGCCATCTAGTATCCTTACATTCCACCACCATTCTACCCCATCCCCTTAACATACGCCCTAATGTCCAAGACTTAGTGAAATCCTGCAACCTCGTTACCTTAGCGAAAATACTAATCGCCACCAAATCCACCTTAACCGTCTGCAAAGCCCTGCCTAACCCCCAAGCATGAGCTACATATCGTAGTAGTAATTCTTCTGACCATACCCCTTCCTCCTCTGGCAGCTGCAAAATAAACTGATTAAAATCAGAAAGAGCCCTACTATATGCCTTCCTTGTAGAAGGGGCCCAGGAATGCCATACCAACCACCTGGCTACATCGACCCAAGATTCCACACCTCCGCTGGCAGGATTTCTGGCACCTCATCCGCCCATGGAACCAACCCTCGAAACCTGCGAAACTGAAATTGGGACAAACTATCAGCAATCTCATTCCTTACACCAGGCACATGCACTCCTGTAAAAGAGAAATTTATTAGAAGGCTCTGCAAAAGCAATTTACGTGATACCAACAATAACAAGCCCGACTTAGCTGTCTTCTTTTGCAATACCCTCACTACAGCCATATTGTATGAGTGAAAAACTACTTGTCTGCACCTCAATTGCTCCCTCCACACCACCGAAGCTGCCCATATAGGCATCAGTTCCAGAAAGGCCATGTCCCACTTCCATACCTCCTCCCAATCCCAAGTCCGTTCAGCCGCAAACCACCGACCCCTAAAATAGGCACCCATGCCAGCACCCACAGCAGCGTCTGTAAACAACTGAAGTTCCTCCTGCCCCACCCAGTCTGACTGCCAAAAAGATATCCCATTAAATTGTTGCAAAACCCATTCCACAACCCCAAGTCCTCCCGCACCAATTGGGTTACCCTAACCCAATGGTGTTTGCTCTTATCCCCTTTCAGCAAGTACGCCAGTGACATACAAAAAGCTCGCCCTGGGTGTACCGCTCAGCAGGCAAAATTCAAAAGCCGCAGCAACTCCATAACTGAATGAATCCAAATCTTATCCTTACCCAACACCGAACGTATCACCAACCTAAGCCTCTCTATTTTATTCTCTGGTAAAAGAAACAATCCCCGCTCCGCATCAACTGTTAATCCAAGAAATTCTAATGCCCTTGCCGGACCCTCCATCTTATACTGAGCCATGGTACACCTAACTCCTCACACATGACCGTAAACTCCCACAAACCCTCCTGTGCTCCTACCTTTCCTTCGCCCACCAACAGAAAATCATCTAAATAATGCACTGCCTTTTGCGTCCCCACTTTTTGCTGCCAAATCCAGTGCAATACTGTACTGAACTTCTCAAAAGTCGCACATGCCACTGAACAACCCATGGGCATAGCTTTATCAAAGTAGTACTTATCTCCTACCTGCATCCCCAGTAGTGGTCAATCATCCCACCTAATAGGCAACAATTGAAAAGCCGACTCAATGTCGACCTTAACCAACCATGGCTCCCTAAATTCCCTAATCACTTTTACTGCATCATCTAAGGAAGCGTAATGCACCCTAACCTCCTCTTCTGCAATAAAATCATTTACTGAATTCCCTTCTGGATAAGACAAGTGATGTATCACTCTGAATTCCCCTTCTCACTTCTTCGGTACCAACCCCAAAGGCATCATCCTGTAAGTACTAAAAGGCAGACTATCAAAAGGACCCAATAACCGCCCTGCCCTACTCTCTTTTTTCAATAAAGCCTCCAAGATGTCCTCTTTACATTGAATAGATCGTAAATTCTAGCCCCTTCCCACTGTGGACTTAATATGAAACCCCTTTTGAAAACCCTGTATTATCTCCTCTTTGATGGCCAAGCTAGGAAACTGATGAAACTTATCCCGGAGAATCTCCACCTTAATAGGGAATGGCACCCCTCCCTCTATTGCCTCTAAAGAATACGAGTCCAAATCCCCAGGACCCACAAAAATTACCCCTCCCCCGGGCCGACTGAAAGCCTTGCCCACCAAAACCACCTTCACGACCCATCACATTGAAGTTCCAGGACAAATCCTGCCAACCACAGCTAGTGGCTGAATGACCCCCTGCACATCTTGAACAAACATGGGCAAATTTGCACCCTACCCATGAACAGGAGCCACTATTAAATGACCAACACACACCCACTGTTTCCAGTCCACTCAACCATCTGTTAGAGCCCACATAACTATCCATCATCGTAGCCAACCATAGATCTGGGTGACGCACCTCCCAACGAAGTGACTGGTCCACAACCTTCCATTTCCGGAAACGCTGATCATACCAAAGCCACGCATTACCCGGCCTTTACCACTGCACCTCACGAATGGTAAGAAAATAGCCTAACAGTGGCAGAGCCAAGGACCTGTCCTTCTCTAGCTGCACTGCCATAAAATAAATAAAACCAACCACCCAATTATCCCATGTCCTAGGGCGAAGCTTACCTACCCTCTGCCTTCCCAAAGCTGCTAAGGCTGCTAACAAGTCCTTACTATTAGAGGACTCTGCTTCCACTAGCCGTTGGGCCCCTTCCGCATCAATCAGCTCAAACAAATCCACATACTCCCCTTTCCAAATTTTTTCTTTAACCGGACCCGAAATATGAGGAGTCAGAATAACTGCTCCTGTCCCCTGCCCCAAGGACTGGGTAGCCAACCAACCCCCTTGTCACAGCCCAAAATCAGAGCCTACCTCTGAGCCAAGCCCAAACTGTCCCCGGAACCCCCCACCTCATCGCATCTCTAACCGGGTACATGGCACCCTTTGCTAGCTGCCTCTGTACCTCCTCTATCTCTTGCACACCACCCCCGAGATCCCCAACTGCCAAGTCATCATCCCTCCCTACCCCACCATCCTCAACCCCTAGCTCCCCTGACAATGCTGTTGTAATAAAACCATTACCTGCACCTTCATCCTGTGATGTGCTGGGAACTGGAGTCTCCACTGCGATGCCTGCTGCTTTTTTCCCCCGGCTGGGGTTCTCGCCGCCATGCATCGCCTCTTCCAACCTGGGGTCTGCTCAGATTCCTACACCACCTCCGATGTTGCCGCTTCCTGGAACAACTCCTCTGCCTGGGCCATGATTGCTTGCTACCTCTGCCTCAGCTCTGGTAATTTGTCCATCTGAAAAAGAGAAACAAAATATTATCACTATTCTATAAGCCCGACTGCCCTAATCCCCCCAAACCCCTGGTATTGCTTTGCCCCAACCCTTAACTTATCCCTGCTTGCCCACCATCACCATTCACCCCTCCTGTCAGACAACTCCTACCATTAGTACCCCATCCTACCCTAGCATATCCCCTATCAATATCCCTCCCTCTATGTATCTATGAGAAAAAAAAAATTAATTAAGTCCCTTTAACTATCTCCCTATCACTCAGCCACCCAATCCCCTCACCATTCTCACAAACAAGGCTAAACACACTTACCTTCCCTCCCAGCATGATCATCTATCTAAGTAACGGTTCTTCCACACAGTTCTCATGCGCGAACCGGCACTAGGACCTAATGGCCGAAAGACCGGCAGTAGCAACCCACTACACCACCAGGGAGGACAGAGAAGTCATATCACCACCACCACCACCGAAAACTGGGACAGAGGGACATCGGACCAGCCACAATGCCATACTGAAGGACCAGCAGAATGACCGACACCCACAAACCCACCAGGCAGCACGGACCGACAACCGCCACAATACCACTGATGGAGAAGACGAAGGACCCCCCCAACTCAAGCCGTGAACACTGGGGAAGCAACACGAACACATCAGCCCACGAACCCACAAGGGATAAGGTGCACAGGACAACCACTACACCATTCTGAAGGGGAACTGGAGAGGCAAATTGGCAGCCACGAACTCCCCAAGGAGCGCGAACCGCAAACACCACCACTACCACCAATGAAAATGGAGCCGGGAACATGCTGGACCCAGGAACCCACCAGGGAAAAGCTACTATGCACCAAGGGACACCCAGACAATCGCAACACCATCCTGAAGGGGAACCAGAGAGCAGAAGGACCCATGAACCCCCCAGGGAGCGCGAACCACAAACACTGCCACTACCACCAATGAAATGAAGCCGGGAACATGCTGGACCACCAGGGAGTTGATCCACCACTATACCCCAATGAAAACCACCCCCCACGACCACTGGAAGAACATCTACCCCGGGAACAAACACAACCATCTCACGAACCCACCAGGGAGCACGAGGGGATGATCTACTGCTACCCCCCAACCTAACTGGGATCAGATTACACCGATGGACCCCCCCTTTGCCTACCACGATCACCGAGGGAACGTCTTACTGGGGGTTTTTTTGTTTTGTTTTTTTTAACTGTACCCCGACCGCATGGCACCGACTGCCTGCTACCTGACAGAGATAAGGACAGGCCCAGCCTCCCCTCATGGATGTCCCATGATCGCATGGCCCCACCAACAAGGCCCAATGAATCCCCAGGAGACCGGCAGATGACAGGTGCAAGGAAAACCTCACCCACCCAGGTAAGCCTAGCACTATTCCCATCCACTTCTAAAGCTACATTATTCTATATATTTTTTTTTGTTATCCACCCCCCAGACCATTCACCCACACACACACACACACACACACACACACACACACACACACACACACACACACACACACACACAACACTCTATCACCCTTTCCTATCAGTAAGCTCAAACTCTCTGCCCAGACTCCAACCCCCCCTTTACCTAATCCCTAGAAACACCAAAGGGGGAACTGACCCAGACCACCTAACCCCTTCTCTCCCCACCATCCAAGGCCTACCTACATCCATGATACCTACAGGTCATCTGGACGTAAGCTAGTTATCACTCCACCAACTCATGCCAAATGTGCCTACTTCCTCTAATCCCAAACCCTTAGTACTGTCATACGTCCCACCTACTCCTATCTCACTTCCTTTTACATCTCTCTCTCTCCTTAATGCTTTCAGCACCACAAACCCACTATCCTAACTATCTGCAATCCTTACCTTCCTTTCTACCACTATACCCTCCCCACACCCCTTTACTCCCTTACTCTTGGGACGGGGACAACTTAGTTTGTCCCAAACTGCATTTATCATTATTTATGTTCTTTGTTTCTTTATATTTTATTTTGTATTAGGAATTAAGATATTATAATTAGTGACTTCAGTCAGATTAATCAACATAAAGTTATATTGTTTGTTAGAATTTAATATATATCAGTTTCATATACGCTGTATGGAGCTATGCTGCATTTTTTTCTTTTGTATGACATTAGTTATTATGAATCAAATCATATTTATATCATTCAAAGGTTTATTCTCATATTTAATCTGTATAAGTATTTAAATGAAGGCAGAAGCCCTTGATGGATATTGACGAGAGTCTTAGGGTGTGAAGATGGTGGTTTGGATGATGCATTCATCAAACCAGGAATCTATCTTTCCATGTTTAAGATTGTGTTTAGTTATACTTGTTTCATTAGATATGTTTTGTTTTAAATTTGAACCCATAACAAACTTTAAAAATGACATATGTCTCTTTATAAATGCATGCATATAAATGTTTATCCTTAAATATTAATGGCTTTAACAATCCCATAAAAAGAGGAAGGGCAGGATTCACGAAGCCTCCGTGTAAGAGTTATAACTCATACACGGAGGCTGCAGTTAAACGGAGTGATGTCAGCATGCTCTGCATATTCATGAGAGCATGCTGAATCACACTTAAGGCCAACACGGTCCATGTAAGACAGTAGGGGGCGTGTCCGAAGGCCGAGCCCTGTAAGCGGACACGCCCCCAGAAGAGGAAAAGTACCCAAAGTAAACACCCACGACAGAGTCCACGGAAATGTGAATAAACAGAACACAACACATGCCCCCACAGACTATGAACAGAAAACATATAAATAAACACGTTATATATTTTTTTTAAATTGTAAAAATGTTTAACCGTGAGTGCGCTGCTTGCTGGCGTGCCGTAGCGCAGCTACAGTTAGCAGTCAGTGGGAAAGCATATAAGAACTAAATATGCAAAATAAGCCAGGACACAATAGCGTAGCGGTAGAGATGTTGGCTGAAGAGCAGGCATTCATGGTTCGAGCCCCCACAACACCAATTGTTTTTTTTAGCAAAATAAGCAGGAACCAAGTCCCTGACAAATATGTACACATAAAACCACAATTTATGTAAAATGTAATGAAATAGCCCATTTATATTGAAGAAATGTGAGGTAACAAAAGAATAAAAAATGCCAGATGTGCTCATAGCTGAGCTACAGTTTAACAGAGTGAGTGCATCTGCCCGTAGATGAGCAGTGGTTTAACTGGTGCAAAATGAGTGCCCGTAGCTGAGCAGTGGTCTAACACACTAAATCTATGTGCCCCTAACTGAGCTGAGCATAATATGCGTGCCGATAGCCAAATGAGGCTTAAAGCAGCGTACCCCGTTTGCGCGGAGCTGCGCATCGCGCAAACAAGTTAACTGACGGGCAACGTTGAGCAAGCCGTATCAAAACTGCCTTTACACAGACACACCCCTCAGCATGTCTAGACAGTCATGAAAAATAAAAAGCAGTGGCCAGGTTCGAACCCAGGATACTATACACCATAGTCAAGGTACAGAATCACTAAGCCATGACAGCAGTACCTAGAAATGCAATAATAGCTAATATATAGGAATGAATACAAACTACAGCATGACAATGCAGGTTTACTGAAGTTGATACAATTCCAAAATGGCCAATCACAGATATGTGCGGGAAAAACGGACTATATAAGCCCCATAGGCGGGAATACACAACATAAATGATTGTAGAACTGACCTGCAGGCAGAATGACAGGAGTAGGAGAGGGTAGTTGCTTCCGAGCACAGAGGTGGGGTGTTGAGGAGTCCAGTTACATGGTCTGGCTCCTAGTCCATAATCATGAGGCCCAACTCATGCAGGGCCAGGTCCTCTGGGGAGCATACAGGGCCGAGGCATGGGACCGGTTGGCTCATGATCTCACCAGTGCCACAGGGATTCCAAGGACTGGTGAGCAGGTCCGTCACCACCATGCGGACCTGAAGAGATGCAAGCAGGACCAACTGAACCTTTGGATCCAGGAGGCCCGGCAAACACCCAATGCCCCACTACTGAGTAAGTAACATTTAATTATGTATGTAAGAAATTAAACTAGCTGATATTATGGAGATGTGTATTCCAATATTACTTCATTTATATTACAGCCACAAGTGTCTGTTCTGCGAACCGCAGAGCCTATGGTGATAGGCTGGTGCGGTTGCACCACCAGGCAGGTCAGTAATCCACTACCAGTAACTGTAAAGAAATATAAAAGTATGACAGTCAGCAAGAGAGTGCAGTGTAGTCAGTAAGGAATAAAATCTGCAAGTAACAGTGTGAAAGTGTCTGCAAGTATTGCTTGATTACAAAAGTGTGTTTCAGCCTGTAAGTTAACCCGAAAAATGAAACTGTCTGACATATATTCTGAAATAAAAATGCCCTACCTGTAAGAAAATAGTACACAACCTGCAGCAGGCTGAAAAGTATAGCTGCAGAAGATGATGAAATCACATGTGTGAAATATATCCCTGTGGAAATACTGAAACATGACAGAAGTGAGACTGCTGGAAAGGATTGTAATAACTACAGGTAAAACATGTCAATAAAGCCTAGAAGTGAGTACCATCCTGAATAGTAAAATGAAAGCAAGTGAGAGAGTGTGAGAAAGTGTCATGAATCCAGCAATACAGTAGAAATAACTCCTGAATAAAGTATACTGCAGTCAAGACAGAATGAAATGCATGTGCGATTCAAAACCAAACAGTGAAATCTGTTCAAAGTGTTGCTGCATCTGGAATGCGTATCCCAAAATCTGGATATGTTGCTCTCAGTCTGAAATATGGAGATAGGATGATTGTTTGATATACCAAACATCCACACTTGTCTACAGCTATATAAAGCAAATGTAGCAGGATGATGTAGCTGAACAAAGCTAGATATGAATGTGTATGAAGAACAATAAAATGTATATTGATGTTGCAGTAACAGTCCTATCACCAAGTTGAAATAGTTATCATATAGGAAACTGTAGTTAGAACAGTAGTGTGTATATAACTGTAGCTATTAGAAATGTACAGCATATGTATTGTTATTCAAAGGTGTTAATATTACTTTCTTTACCCCACCCTATAACCACATATAACCCATTCCATGTGAAAATGGTATGTGCAATCACAATTAACACCCCTGGATGTTTGTCCTGTTGGGTCATATATATTTGCATGTCCGTTGATGCATCTGCCCTGTTCATACATCCGCACCTGATGGCCTGTTGCCATCAATTAACCCTGCATGTTGTTGGACTGTGTATTTCTGTTCAAATTATGCATGTGTTATGCACACTGTTCAATGGTGTGAATATCTGGGTGTTTGGTTAATGGGAATACTAATGCATGCTGTTACAACTAATTGTGAATGGTATTATATGTCACTAAACCAAACTGTCATGACATAATGCAAAACACAGGACGACAGGGAAGGCGGGTTCCAGCGGACCCACCTCTCCCACCTCAGCTGGCGAGTGCACCTGGCACTAGTGCCAAGTCCGGACCCTCCTCCGGTGGCCCTGTGCCACCTGCAGGTGGAAGCGCTGCAGGGGATGGGGCTCACCCCCCCTCTGCAAGTGTGGCCGGAGGAGAACCACCACTCACCCTCTGTAGCGTCCGGACTGTGGTGCGTAGGGAGATTCGGGACTCTGTTCTCGAGCCCCTATGCCAGCTCGAGGCACGGGTGGCGCAACTAACGGGCATGCCTGTTGCCCCGCCTACACAGCCCCCAGCACAGCCCCATCCTGGGCAGTGAAGGAACAGTGGCAACTGCCTATGGGTGGGGATATCAGTTCCACTGTTGCCATCTGTAGGCTCATGGGCTCTGGATATCCAAACCTCCGTCCCCGTCAATAGTGTAACCCCCCCCCACACGTGTCATACACCGCCCCTGTATGCGTCTTGTTTGTCTTGTCTGTTTACCTACCCAACCTACCTCCCCAGCTGTACCGACTTCCTTCACCTGACATACCACTCTCACCTGAAAAAAAAAAAAAAGGGCACTCTGTACCCACAAAAAAATTACGCCCCATACATAGCTGCCCATTCCGCACACATGTCTGCTGGACATGGAACCTATCAATTACAATTGGCTGTACAACAAGTATTATTGTTGTCCTGACACCTCTCTCAGGGGTGGAAGGTTTCAAATGTCACACCAAATTACATACATATGCACAGCTGATGCTGATGCTGATGAAGAAATGGGCAGCTATGGGCCTTACCTACATCCCTCCTGCACATTCCAAGCTTGTTTCCCTACTGTCTTACTCTCTTTGTGACCACTTTTTCACCACTTTCCTGTCTCCCCATTTTCTTTTCTTTCAAAGAAAATAGCGTGGGTGTGCACCAGAGTAAGCACCGTTAAGCGGTTGTAAGCGGGTGTGCGTGTGTGTGCGCGGAGCTAACCGCCAGTGCGCATGCGTGAGCTCCGCGCAAACCAGTGCTAACCCGGTTACAACTGCTTAAAAGTGCCTTAGTCACTTTGATTGACAGGTCCTGTACTCAGTTCAAAAGCAAAATAAAATCCCACTGTCAGTCCCGAACCCAGGACCTTGGAAACACTAGTCTGTACGACCTACCACTAAGCCATGACTCTTATACAAAAACATTGTGCTAAAATAAATATAACATGTAATAGTAGGGATGAATGTAAAGGGAATATAGGATGTGTAGTACACAAAGCATGTCATTTAAAATTACTGTCAAAACTACTGGATTTCCATAATAGTAGTGTGTGAACAGAAACAGCCATGCTAGTTGGCAGCTTGTAGATAATAAGGTCAGTTAAAGTACATATATAAATGTATGCATATGTACAAATATATATATATAAATATATATCTATATATAGTTGTAGGAGTCAATGTGCATACACACTTGCTACAGGGAACATGAGAGAGGAATGGAGAATTGTGAATATACAACACAGCCTGAATCATGAGAGAGATACTAACCTTTACACTCACAGAACACTGTCCACAGCATACCAGCATGGTCCCCGCCCTTACAATCTGAAAGGGCAACGCCTATCCCACATACCCTTTTATAGCACTGACCTGAAATCACAGTGAGAACTGCAATCAGTACACAACTGGCTGTATGCAATTAGCAAATGCTGGCTTACAATTAGTGCAGAGGCCATCACATGGACCTATGCAGATACCTACAAAAGCATCCAGTGCTAACACTCCCCACATGCAATACATTCATTGCATTGTCTGTAAGCAGACAGAGGGAGAGCGAGAAGAGAGAGAGAGAGAGAGAGCAAAAAAAAAAAAAAAAAAAATTAGGCACTGTGACTCTGTCACCCGAAGCTGTCATCACTGACAGTAGCAGCAGCAAGCAGAAGCTGTGGTAACGCAACCAGCTGCGACAAACAGAGGTAATGCAAAGTAGCAGGTTAATAGTGTGCATACTGTGAACCCTGCAAATGTGTCATAGGTCTGTATCCATAGGTATGTCCATGTGATATGTTGTGTGTACGTAGTTCCACCAAAAGGGGATGACCATACATTACATGTCAATCAGTCTTAGGCCATGATCCTGGCAGCAGTTGTCTGTGCGTTGGCCCAGCAATGGCTGTAGTGACTGCTTTGAAAGGTCAGCCAGGTTCAAAAGTCAGGATCAGCCCATCCCAAAGGCACACTGGCTGGGAACAAGTATCTGCAGGTACCCGATGTCACTGCATATGCATCCCATACTGCATAATTCCATAGCTTAGCAGACCAGGCCCGTTATGCATATGATGTGGTAATTCCCAGGGTCAGTCGAGGTGCCCCCTTAGTGGTGTGGGACCACTGTTGCTGTATGCCACTGTCCAGGTACATATCCTGTAGTACGGCCAAGATAAACTATCAGTGTTATATGCGGTTGTATGTCCTCTCGGAGTGCCGGTAGCACACATCCAGGGGTACCACGAGGTCACAGTGATGCTGTGTGTTCTTCTCTGCTGAGGGTGGCCCTCACCTGGACATGTGAGATGATAGGGAGGTTACATCCAGCTGGGATAAATATTTTAAAGGTGGGGGAGAAGGAGGGGGGATACGTGCACCAAACATGTCTGCAAGATTGTTGCCAATATCCGTGTGTTTGGTGAATGTTAAGTAGGTGTGGATTAACACAGAGCATATCTGAGGCATGTGGTCCATATGTGTAACATAACTGAAGAAGGCCTTGTGGTCATCCATAGTGTTTGTGTCCATTTCCCTCCCAGAGTAGGCCATGGCCGTTGTTATGACGGACCATAGCGTAGTACCAGTGCTGACCACAGATGCCTTCCCTTAATGTGAATGTGCTCTGTCCTGCAGTAGCCTCCTGCTATTGTTATACAGTCTGCCTCTGTCTGGGGTCCACCGGACAGGATGCCTAACCTTTGTGCATAGGGTCTGGGTTAGAAATGTGTGTGCAAGTTCCATGCAATCCGTGGCATGTCCGTGGTAAGCATTTGCAAAGGGGTCAGCAGTGTGGCTTGTGGCTTCCACTGGCCCAGTGTGCTGCATGGATACCATCTCAGTCCCAGCAAGTGAATAACTGTCTAATCACATACATATCAAAGTAGTCTGCTGTGCTGGTGGTGGTGGTGGGATATGTATATCCAGGCCGAGTAACTTCTGTCCACATCACAGTAGTGGATGGTGTCCCACATACAGTACCTTGGGATGAACCCCCAGAGTGAGGTTGTGCATTGCACCTGTCAGTGTGTGCTGACCGATGGGGCATGCTACTATGTTGTGTGGAATGTGGCAGGTATTGTTGCACAGGTGTTGGCTGAGCACTGATATCTGGCCATGTACCTGTGCATCCACCACGACACACACACATGCAACATATGGGAGTAGTAGTATATCACTACACATGAGTATCATGTATAGTATGTGTGCCATATATTGCTGACATGGTCTGCTGATATCCTGTTTGTGTTCTCTTCCAGGGAGATGGCGCGACAGTGTAACCCCGCCTACTCTGTGGTGGAAGATGAGGAGATCCACCAGAGCCTGGTGTGGGAGTATGACATTCTGTTTTCCCGCACCAGTCAGAATCAGCAGGAGAGGGCTGCACTGTGGCAAGACCTTGTCCATAGGGTAAATGATATTGGCACTCATAGCAGGACATATGAGCAAGTACGACATCACTGCAGTGATTTAATCTGAAGTGTCCGGCAGCGTGCATCAGATATCCACAGGCAACATGTCGCCACAGGAGGTGGGGTGGCCACACATCCCCCCTCACCAGACTGGAGGGGCTACTCCTAAGTGTTGTGGCTCCAGCCCCGGAACACCAACAGCAGTACACCTGCATTATGATGGAGGCTGGTTCCACACAGCAGCACGACATGGAGCGTGCAGGTAATATGCCATATGTACACCTGACTGTTCTGTACACTGTATCATATACAATATCAATGGCACAGTTGTGCCCACTGACATTAATCTCATCATTTCTGCAGGTCCCTCCAGGGTTACAGCAAGACAGGCCATCCATGCTGCTGAGTGTGTTTAACATAATCTATAATAGTCCTGATAATGCTAGTAACAGTAGTGTAACTCAGTAGTGCTCTGTGTGTATACTGCGGGCTGTGCATGTGTGCATGTGTGCCTGTGCCCATGTGTGCATGTGTGCATGTGTGCAGGTGTGCCTGTGTCTACGCGTGCATCTGTGCATGTGTGCCTGTGTCCACGTGTGCATGTGTGCATGTGTGCATGTGTGCATGTGTACACGTGACCACGTGTGCATGTGTGCATGTGTGCATGTGCATCTGACCACGTGTGCATGTGTGCATGTGTGCATGTGTGCATGTGTCCATGTGTGCATGTGTCCACGTGTGCATGTGTGCATGTGTCCACGTGTGCATGTCTGCATGTGTGCATGTGTGCATGTGTGCATGTGTGCATGTGTGCATGTGTGCCTGTGTGCATGTGTCCACGTGTGCATGTCTGCATGTGTGCCTGTGTCCATGTGTGCATGTGTGCCTGTGTCCATGTGTGCATGTGTGCATGTGTCCATGTGTGCATGTGTGCATGTGTGTATAAGTGCATCACTGGTAACAATGTCTGGAGACTGTAAACTGTGTTTCCTGTCTTCATCTCACAGGTTCTGGGGCTGCTCTGGTGACCTGCAGCAGGGAACCTGAATCCTGTGCCACGGCTACTGGTAATGATGATATTTGTGTAATGGTACAGGAAGGTGTGTCAGGGTCTGCCATTGGTCAGCCAATTGACAGTACACAGCTGTCAACCCCATCATTGCGCACAGTCATCCTGCCTGTACATCCTTTGTCACCATTGTCCCTAGGTGATGGACAGGATACAGTGGGCATAGACCAGGGTAATGTGGTACCTGTGGCATATGCGTCCCCACACAGCAGCCATGAGCAGGGTCCTCCGATGGTACCACACAGACAGTTGCCCATGGGTTCTCGTGGGAGCATCCGTGGGCGTACTGCCTCTGGCCGACGTGCCCAAAGAGGTCTGTCAACCTCAGCTATGTTTCGGACTGTCATGCAGGCACAGTCACATATGGAAAGGTACACCAGACAGGGTCTGAGGGAGCTGAGAGCATGTCACACAGCTATGACAGACAGTATGCGTGACATTGCGGATGCTATCCGAAACTTCACTGATGTCATAGACAGACGTTGTGGGGACATATTACAGCAGTTCCACAACCAGATGTCCATGAGCCAGGGCAATGGTGGGCGTTTGCGGCGTCGATGTGGCCATATGCCAGCAGCAGCAGCAGCTGGCAGTCGGCAGGGATGACAACAGGCTCACGCACGCCCCCATAGTGCTAGCAGCAGCCCCAGCAATGCTGGGTCTGTGCTGTCATTAGAACTCCCCAGGAGACCACGTGCACGTGGCTCTGGACAGTCCCAACAGGGACTTGTGTCCAGTCAACACACTCCCGCTTCTGATGACAGTACCCAGTCTGGCTTTGTACTGGATACAGTCCATAACACCCCTGCCAGGCACAGGTACCGTGTCCGTGCACACAGACACTGATCTGTATGGCCTGCCAGGTGCAGTCTGTGGCTGTCCACAAACCCCTGTATATGGCAGCCATGAGGTGGAACTGTGTGCGTGCATACACACATGTGAAATGTTAACACCTAGGGCAACCACATACATGCACACATTGAACCAACACTGCCCCACCCTGTACTGCTGCCCCTCATCAACACACATACACACACATGTCAATTGGTGGTATCAGTGGCTGACTCAGGCATACCTAATCCACTCCCTGTGCATATGATGACACTGTGCCACCTCCTGCAATCTCCAACATCATTGCGGGAACAGGTAAACACGTTGCTGATGCACAGGGTGACTACATAGAAGTGTATTAGTAGTATCATGTTGGTAACAGTACAGTGTGCTGCTATGACTGTGTGTTTATCCCAGCATGCCTGCTGCAGTAACTGTATGAATGTCCTGAATTGTTATCTGCACCCATAGTACATACCAAAGTATAACAGCTGCACATAATTGCATGCCGGTGGTAAGGTTGTCAACAGATAGCCGCATACATGGATAGCACAGGGGGAAAGCTAACGCAAGTAGTGATATGCAATGGTGGACATGTACAGTAATGGTGTCAAGTTGCCCACAACGACTATGCCATGTGGATGTTGGCGCATGTAGATATGTGTGCAGTACCAATGTAATCCAAATCACAAATAAGTATGACATAGTATCGGTTCTACCATGGGCATCTGCACTGCATATTCCTGGGTACATGTTGATAGTGCCTACATATTTGCATTGTTACTTACTGTTATTGTTACCCCTTCTTTGTTGTATAATGCACTACTTCCAGCCCTGTTTACTGTAGCTTTGTTTGCATGCATGTTTGCTTGGGGTCCCCTGGAACACTGCTTACACCTGCAATGCAGAGTTACAGTGCTTCTGTAGACTTCTAGTGACATCTGCATAGCGTAGGATACGTATGTCAAATTTACACATGACAGAACGTCACTGTCTGTCCTGTACACATGTACATTGCCTGTGACACATTGCACACGTCTTACCTGGCATTTACCCATGTGTGCAGTCATATATGTCAGTGCTATGAAACAGTAGTGGTACACCCACACATACACACCTTCAGTATGTTGTTCCCCATTGGCCCTATGTGTTGGTACTCACCATGGCAATCACACTACTAGGGTAGCATGTGCAAAGGTAACCTGTGAATCGCCTCTATGGTCCAGTTGTGGTTTATGTGAGTCATGTGGCAATGTCACAGCTGCCACATGTATGCAGTCAGCCATCACCCTTGGCCAGGAACGTACAACACATGTGTGGGATGCCACCACACAGCCAATCTGGGGACTG
Organism: Protopterus annectens; assembly: GCF_019279795.1. Classification (NCBI taxonomy): domain Eukaryota; kingdom Metazoa; phylum Chordata; order Ceratodontiformes; family Protopteridae; genus Protopterus; species Protopterus annectens. Next base: position 1,985,236,045 of record NC_056728.1, on the reverse strand, counting down.
GTCTCTCTGAACCAGTAATGCCATACCCTGTCAGGTGACATGTCATATATACTACATCCTGGACAAATGTCAACCCCGATCCCTGCTGCTACTATTGATAATACCCCTGAAGGTGTTCCTGATAGTTTTGACCAGTTCTTTACTGAGACATTTCATGCCCTAGCTAGCCATTTACCTCCTAGCTCCCCTGGTCCTGAAAGTAGCACCCCTAGAAAACTACTTGCGTCCAGCTGCCAACCAGTCACCACTTCACTTCTCCGTACCTTGATTGAAACAGTGAAACCCACTACACGTTCTGCTGATCAACTCCCTGCCGAGTACCTATCAAAACCAGATGATGCTATTGCTTACCCCGTCTCAAAGGTAATCAAAGAAACCATGTTAGAATCTAACTTTCCCACCATCTGGAAAATGTCATATGTAATCCCACTTCACAAAGGAGGCAGCTCTACTGAAGTCCCCAATTATAGGCCAATAGCTATACTCTCTCCACTTGCAAAGATTATGGAAACTTTTGTCATAGACAATTCATGCACCACCTAATCCAAACTCGCATTATGGCAGACACTCAGCAAGGCTTAAATCCTCATCACAGCACTACGTCAGGCCTCCTAGCCTTTACTAACACCATAAGCCATACTTGCAACAATAATTATATATCCGCAGCCCTCTTTTTGGATATTTCAAAGGCATACAATATGGTTGATCACCAACCTGTACTCTACACCCTGCAAAGACTGTCTAGATACTGGAGCCTTCCAATGGTTTCAATCCTACCTGCATGGTCGACAGCAGGCTGGCCTCTGGCAGAACAAACTCTCTAACCTTCTACCTAACACCCTCAGAGTACCATAAGGCTCTATACTAGGGCCCTTGCTGTTCTCCATCTTCATTAACGACCTTTATACTGTCATCCCAAAAGTCAGCTGTATCCAATATGCTGAAGACTCTACTCTGATCTGCTCAGCCACATCTCCAGTAGAGTTATGGTCAGGAGTTATACCCAGACCACCTTTAATACAATAGAAAACTGGCTTTCTGAACATCGTCTGATCCTAAATCCCAATCAAACTAAACTGCTGTTATTTCACCAACACGTAGGTCTACCACTTTCACCGTTACCATAACATCAACTGATGGCACAATAATCTCCCCTGACCCATCTCTGAAACTATTAGGTGTCATCATAGACAATAATCTCAAATGTGACCTACATGTTAACCAGATTATCAAAGCCATCAATAGAAAACTAGGGTCACTTTACAGAATTAAAGCCTTCCTAGCCCCTCCAGCTAAAGGTGCCATAGCTCGCTCACACCTTGTTTCAACCCTTCTGTATGCATCCCCTCTACTCTCGAATATGAACAAGACTGTCCTTAACAAACACTCAATTTGCTACAACCACATTGCCAGGTTTGCCACTGGGCTGCCTTTTAGGACACATCATTGCATCAATCTAAATCAGCTTGGTTGGCTTGCAATACCCAGCCTAATACAGTATAACCAACTGAGTATGGCCTATAAAATCCTCTATAATCCAGACAATACTCCTGCACTTCAAATATTATCACCCCCTATAACAATCCTAGACCGCTTTGATCCTCTAACAAAGTACTATTTCAGACTAGCAAGTTTAATAACACAGCCGGTGATTCTCTCTTTGCAAACCCTGTAAGTAGATCCTGGAACTCACTTCCAGCTGATATTACCCTACTATCCACCTTAGGTCAATTTAACAGTAGACTCAAACAACATTTGTCACTTAACTGGCTATGTCAATGTATCAAGCCTGGCTAACTCGAATGTGTAAAATCTGTGAACCACTTTACTGTGTAATTTTAATTTAATCCTGACTTGTGCTCAGGTCTAACATTAACCTGTGGAACATGTTTGACTTGCTTACTTATGTAATCTCTGTAAATAACCTGTTTGTAATATGTAATGCTAGTATTATGTAATGCTGTATCTGCTACCCTTGTAGCTTGTCTCCACGGGCCTCCCCTGGAAATGGACATGCATCCAGTCGGACTATCCCAGTCAACAAATGTAGGATAAATAAATAAATCAATAAAATATATTACAGTGACTACAATACCAGTCAGACATTGACACACACTGACAGCATGCTGAACACACTGGGGCATATGTGGGGACTCAGAATAGCAGCCTGCCTGAGCATCACACACCTCCGCAGCTGGCACACAGGCATATGTTCCGTCGGAACAGAGCACATGCCACACATGGCACGCACATCCCCTGTGCCACACACTCACAGCCTGTGGGGCTACACAACACACCTGCTACAGACGTGTCAGGTACCTGTCTTGTGTGCTGCACTGGGGTCCCGCTCAACAGGCTGTATCTGGTGAAGGTCACAGTGATATGCCTCAGGGGCACTATGGTCCACCACAGCACACATGCATACAGGTCAGTCAGAGGCATGGACAGATATGACTCACTCATTGACCATGCCAGTATGGCTGCCTGAGACATACCTCCCTGGACTACATGATAGGGAACATAGAATGGATCTCTCAGCATGTGGCACAGGCCAGTATGAGCCTGATGTTGGTTGCCAACATACCCTCACCAGGTATTCTACCACTATATGTGGGAAGGGTGTTGTATGTCTACATTATGCTCAGTCTCCACTGTCATTCACAGGGTATCCACTGGCTGCCAATGTGTGCTTACATGCTAGGGAAGCCACAATGATGTGCAAGGGTCATCTTGCACGTGACACCCATGGCCCGATGTATAATGGCAAAGCTCCTTGGTACACACATACTGCCTTATGCTGCAGGACATGGTTTACATAGTGACCTCTGTAGGTATCACACAGGTTAGGACACTAACAGTGCTGCTACACAACAACAGCAGTGTACACCGGAAGATGCATGCACCAGACACTGCCCTCAGCACGGTGAACTGCAATGTCTGTGCAGTACCAGATTCATGATTCATGGCTCACAGGTGTTACCCATCACTGACAGGTTATGCCCCATACCATGCCTGTCGTCCCCTACACATGTAACACACATGGATAGGGGGGTGGTATCCCAAGGTAACACAGATACACACACCTCCAGGTTGTTGGCACAGCACAAACCATCAGGGCCTACTCATGTGCAGCTGACAGTATGTCGGACTGCCATCTGGTTCATAGCCTGGCACACACAACCCTCCCATACACAGGAAGACCACCTATCCTCCATAACAACACTGGCAATATGACAGTCTCAAGAACTGTGTTTATATGGCGGACTGCATCCAGCCAAACATTGTGTGTGAGCATTACTGTAGCTACAACACACTAGTTGAAGGGTTCACAGCATGTGGTCACCGAATTGCAGTGGAATGACATGTTACCACTACCACAACAGGTGGGAACATGCAGCACCTGTACATCGACTACATGTACACTATATGGCCCAGACCAGATGTGTATCCCCTGCTGTAGGTCTTTCACCATAGACACCCACACTGTATAGGGACATACCACGTGCGGACCCTGCACAGTAAGACACAGTCATATTGGTATACATTGCAAATACCATTTATCCACTCGAAGCATGTGTCAGACATGGTAACTACTGCAGGTCACAGGTATTTATGTGTATGTGTCACACATACATCATGTGCAATGCCATTGCTGGTTTAGGCAATGGCATGCATTGTTATGTACAAACACCCACACAAGGTCATACTGTGTGACACAACCACACGTGACAGTTGTGGGTTACCAAAATATACCTATCTGTACTCTGACAATGGTAATAGACACAGTAGCAGAGCACACTATTGGCATTACTAGCCAACTAGCCCTGTTTGGCTGTGCTGATAGTGTGGTGACATCCCCTGTGTTTACTGGGGGAGTATGCAGCATCTGGTGTATTGTAGTATTTGCCAAATGGATCTGTGTGCTCACACTTGCATTTACACACACCCTACTACCCACACACACATGCACACTTGCTATTTGCAGGATTCATTCCCCTACCTAACTAAGTCACGACACGTGAGAGAGACGCATTAGCAAAGCGCACTATTTGGTTTACTAGATAGTTCCTCTTCTCTGGCTATACTTATAGGGTGCTGACAACATCAGTATTTTGAAAGGGTAATGTGCATCAGGTAGTGTGATCTCCTGATTGCCAAAACTAACATGTTTGTCATACGGAAATACACACACACAAACTCCCCACATCCAAACACACACACATGCCATTTACAAGTTTCAAACTCCTACCTAACTACATTACGATACTTGGGAGAAACGCATTAGCAGAGTGCGCTATTCACATTACTGGGAGGCTTCCCTTCTCCTGCTGTACTTATAGGGTGCTGACATCATCTGTGTTTAGAAAGGGGAGTGTGCATCCTGTAGTATGTTCTCCCAGTTGCCAAAAGGGGGATTTCCCTCACACAAATTTGCACACACACAGTAACCCCCCTCATCCAAACACACACACTTGCCATTTGCAGGATTCAAACCACTATCTAACTATGTTATGATACTCAAGACGGACGCATTAGCAGAGCGCGCTATTCGCATTACTGGGAGGCTTCTCTTCTCCTGCTGTACTTATAGGGTGCTGACATCATCTGTGTTTAGAAAGGGGAGTGTGCATCCTGTAGTATGTTCTCCCAGTTGCCAAAAGGGGGATTTCCCTCACACAAATTTGCACACACACAGTAACCCCCCTCATCCAAACACACACACTTGCCATTTGCAGGATTCAAACCACTATCTAACTATGTTATGATACTCAAGACGGACGCATTAGCAGAGCGCGCTATTTGCATTACTGGGAGGCTTCTCTTCTCCTGCTGTACTTATAGGGTGCTGACATCATCTATGTTTGGAAAGGGCAGTGTGCATCCTGTAGTGTGTTTTCCCAGTTGCCAAAAGGGACATTTCCCTCTCACAGCCTTTCACACACACAAACCCCACTCACCCACACACACACACACACATACACTGAGCATTTGCAGGATTCGAACCCCTACCTAACTATATTATGACACTTGAGGGAGACGCATTAGCAGAGCGCACTATCCGAATTATTGGGCATCTGCTCTGCACCTGTAGTATTTCTAGGGTGCTGACATCTTTATTTCCACAGAGGTATGTAGATGTAGTACTACCTGTCAGGTGGGGGATAGCATATATATGCATTTGCAGCCACCTACGTCAGGGTCAGATATGCACATCGCACTGGCAGGTTATGTTCTATACCATGCTTTGGGACCACAGGACCTGTAACACACAACACAACCAGTCCATAACACCACACCCACATCCAGGACACACACTTAGCTTCCCTGGGAACAGTGCCAGGATATGCAGGTATTCACATACACCATTCCAGTTGTTAACATCAGGTACAGGCATATTGTGTGTGAGAACTACTCAGGCCTCTACCACTTTACCCTACAGCCACTACAATTTGTGGGTCCATGTGCTATGGCAGAACCACACACCACAGCCACATGGGTGAATACATATTGCACCTGTCCATCTGCAACGTGGGTACTCACTGTTCCACACCAGAGATAGACCACCATTGTTGATATCTGACCATACCCACCTTTCCCTGGACATCCATATCTCATCTCCACCCCCAGGCAAGGTTGTCACTGCACACAAACTGTGTTTAGCACAAGCAGACTCTACACTTGTGTAGACTGGGGTGGATGACTTCAGAGGACCCATGCTGGAGGACTATACTGGCCACTCAGCATAATCCTTGACAATTGCATCCTATGAGCATGTGTACAGTTTGCATTGGTCATGCTATCCCACATATACCCATGACTGCTCCACAACAAGACACCTGTCAGCTGCACACCGGCCATAAATGCGCCGTTCAACAGACAGAGTGACCTAATACATTGCAGAGCTGTAGCCCACAGAGGGAGGACATCTGTGGACAGTTCCAGCATGGCACTTCATTCACACATACTCATTACAACACAGTGTTGACAGTGGAATCGTCCAGAGAATGCAGATAGGGCTCCCCTCAGTCTGTTATTGACGGACACCTACTGTCAGAGATCCTCAGCAACCCTCTCACAGCACACACTGACAACATGGCTGTGGCTTAGCACATTCAATCCCTGAGACCTCCACGGTGCCCCTGCTTGACAGAGGCACAGCTCACTAGCCTCACATGTTGCCTTCTGTGACCTACTTTACAGTGGCACGGTAGCCTACTATCCTGGGGATGCAGATGCCAAGCACACTCTGGCTGAGCTGTCATTCCCTGGGGCAAGAAGCCTAGTATTGACCTCTACACACATATGTTCAATTGTCGGATGCACAATATTTGTTGTGCTGTTCTACTGTTTGCAGTCTTTATTGCCATAGCATTCCCTGTTCCAATGACCAACTTGTGTATCTGTGGCAGATGTTTGCATATGACGGCGATCCACTATATCACTTATGTCTCTGTGGTCATTTACTGTGTGCACTGGGCTGATTGCTGTGTTGTGGTTAGTTCCTGGACTGACACGTACAAATACCAGATATGTGTGGCCAACTGCTACACGGAGATATGGCCTAAGTGTGTGAGCATGCCCAGTTCAGCCTTTCCATGGCATGTTGTCTGACATATGCCTCATTTATCAAAGTGTGCGAGCATGCCCAGTGTGAGCTTTCCATATGTTGCACTCTGAAGTCCACCACATATTTGGGTGTGTGTGACCTTCGACATTATCGCACATTTATGATTGTGTGCTGGGTGTCATGTTGTGTACTAACTGGCCAACTGCTCCGTGTCTGCCACAACAGGGATTATACTGTGCCTGCAGGAATTGCATGGGATACTTTGCAGACAGTTCTCAACATACTTTCATAATGACCTAACACTGTAGTACCGTATAGTGTACTGGTTCGGTACTTTCACTGTGGTGGACAGTATCCTGGGCTTTAGTCCTATCACTGCTTGACATCTTCATAGTGAGCACAACAGACTGTGTAGGGGCCAGTTGTGCACATATGACCATGTTGCAATATGTTCAGATATGGACTACCTACACCAGGCTCGTCCAACATTGCTAGTGTATTCCACAACATGGGTGGGCATTGGCAAACACTAGCGATGTTCCGTAGGCCATTTCTGATGGTAGTCACAGGGTGTGTTTGTCCTTCGACACACATTGTAACTGGAGTTTGCCATTACATATGTCATGGTTGGTATACTGTGCCTCTGTCTACCTCTGACATAACAGTGATACCCAGGGTAGCCTACCATCTACCATACACTCATCAGGATGCCTCTTGAGGGGTGTCGATATGTGGCATTCTGGCTGACCTGTACCAGGAGTTTACTGAAGTGTGGGGGTGCCTTCTGTGTTATGGATCATTCTGTACAGCTTGTCCTATGTATGTCAGTGCTGGGGTTCAGGTCTCTCATGTGCATAGCTCACTGCCATTCAGATTGTACAAGGTGCAACATGTTCATTCATTCCAGGTTGGACATGGCTTCATACATCAGGCACAGCTTTCCTGTAGCTGGGAAGGATGGCGGTGTGTGGGGCTGCAGTTTGTTTACTCAGGCAACACATGGCATCTGTTCATGCTCTTTGCTACCCCTGGTGGGGTACTGTTGTGGACTTTACAGTTGATGGAGGTGTCTGCTGCGGTATATCCCACAGGGGCTATTGTAGTCAGTTGTGATGCTGATGGAGGATGGCTGCAGAGCCAGAGTGAGTTCCCCTTATCTACATCTGCCAGCCTTCATGTTTGGGTGGGTATATGGTACATGTTTCTGCGAACACTACAGACACATGTTTGTCCAGTGCAGGATATTTATCACCTTTTGTACCCAGGTCTCACATTACATGTTAGGTATCTCATGGGTTAACACCTGTGTGGTAATTTGTGGGCACTTACTGTATATCCACGGTGGTTGTCTATACACAGTTCTGCGATTAGCTTGCTGACATGGCTATGGCTACAGTTGTCTGTTTGTAGGTGGCCCTTTTGTGGGTTGCTTGTGTCAGCTGGGGGTTGGATATGGTGGGCTGTTGTTACTCCTCTGCATACATGCTCAGTCACAGTCCTTCCATGTTGGCCTATACCTATGGGACATGTATACAGAACGGGGGGGGGCCAAGACGAGGCCTTGTGGGATGCCACTCATATCCGCTTTGAAGTCTGACATGGATGCGGCATGTCTGACCATGTCAGTTCTGTCCTTGGTCTGCTTTGCAACCCCTCTACTGACATAGGGGTGTATATTTAAGCTGGTGAACATATCCATACTGAACATGTACGGTATTGTCTAGAAGCATGTGCACGGTCCAGCTACGCTGTGTGGACCACATAGCCCTCATCAATGACCTTAATGACTGCTTCAAATGGGTCAGACATGTTTAGGGGCCGGTTCTGCAGTTACAACAGCCACAGTGTGTAGGGTCCAGTATCAGTAGGTCCACATTAGCTTTCTGTCTGCGGTACATACTGATCCTTTCCATAGCTGTGCAGAACAAGCTTGTCAGGATCCTGGGGTGGTAGTTTGGAGTATCCATTCAGGCAACACCTTTGTTGTGATGGACCACTGTTGTTGTACACTGCTCTTTGGGTACATATCCTGTGGTAAGGCTGACATTGGCCAGTAGTGTGATTTTGCATTCCATTACTCTTGGGGTCCATGTTGGCCTCAGCACAGGACACCATCACGTACCTTTGCTGCTGTGTGTTCTGCTTTGCAGATGATGGCTGTTTCCTCAGCATCTGCAATGTCAGGGGACCATCTGCTGGGATAGGTATTTTGCACTCGGAGGGGGGGGGTGTTTGCACTGCACTTGACAGGTTGTATGTTAGCAATATGTGTGTGTGTTTGGTATGTTGTTTGTAATATCTGTGTGATTCGGAGCATATCTGTGGATGCCCAACATGGTTCCTACCATCAGTTGGGTATGCCTTGTGATTATCCATAGTGTCCTGTACGTTTTGTATCTTCATAGGTTCATGGGTTCATAGTAGGCTAGACACCCTAGGCCATTAGTAAGCCTAGCTAGAGTGTGTGTGTCTTTCGCCACCCCTTGCTATGTTCAATTATGGCCATTTATGAGGTTCTTCACTGTGCCTCTGTCTGGTCGTGACACAGTGGGGACCCCCAGTATACATGTGCGGTCATCCATCCACTTGGCAATATTCCTGTTGAGGGGTGTTAGTGAGGGGCTCTGCCTACCATGGATTGGGATCCTGTTTCTGGATGTGGGGAGCCTATACGTTATGTATCTGTCCCTCCAGCACATCTTATTTCATTATGTGTTGAGGTTGACATCTGTGACTCTCACAGCTCCAATGGCTTTGATTTCCTGTGGTGTAGCATGTCCATTACTCCTGTGTTGGACATGGCCTGGTACAACAGACATACAATGCCTCTGTGTAGGCAGTGTGTGACTGCAGTCAGCTGGGGTGTCTACAGCCAGGCAGCATATGACATATATTTCACACCCTTTATCCTGTTGGTGGGGTAACTATGAGGTCTTCCGAACCACTGCAGGTGTCACGTATGGTACATCCCATATGAGTCATTGTACTAGATTATGGGTCTGATAAGGGAACAGTACAGTGGCACAGTGACCTCTGTTGATGTTGATGTGAATCCTTTCACGATACGGTGTCCAGTATCAACAGTCTTCATAGCCACATTGGCATTGTGGCTGTCACATGACAGATTAATGTCGACCTGTGTACCTAGGTCCCTGATGACTCCTTGCATACATAATGGTTTGACACCTATGTGGTACTTTGTGTACCTTGTCTGGTATTTGGTGGGACATTCATACTGTCCAGTGTCTTCGGATGTCTGGGTGGGATTCTTGTGTGTGAGAGTGTGGTCTGTCGCATGCTACAGACTGTACAGCAGTTTTGACTACAGTTATGTGCACATGGGTGGTGTCCGCTGCTTTGTGCATTGTCAGTTACCTGGCTATATGGGTGTCTGTGCTGCATATGGATACTCCCCCTCCTTTGATGTCTTGGTGCAGGTGTTGGGGCCATAACACATGGTATGTGGTATAACCTAGTAGTGCTGGTTTGCTATCACTAGGCCTGCAGCAGGCTTCTGTCACTGGACAGGCATCAATGTTCTCCATAATGGGAAGTGCCTCAGGGGCATGCATATTGCAGTTTACACATCTGGCATTGGTCAGCATTACCCTTATGTTTCCTACCACTTATGTTTTCTAAGGTGGTGGGTAGTCTTTTTGGCCTTGCCTACATACGGCTCTATGGAGGCGGCATAGGCCTTATCCAGTATCCAGACGCACATGGGTAACAGCTGACAGCCATCCCTGTAACAGCAGCATGGCTTGTCATGCTTGACATCTCAAGCAGACACACATTACACCCTCTTGGACTGACAGCTGTAACTGTGCCAGCTGTTAAACATGGGCATTCTGTGTTTGTACTGTGGCATCATTCTTGGTGAGGGTTGGATGCTGCACACAGCCAGTATCATCCCGCCCTGGGGTACATACTCGGAGGGACCATCCATGTCTCATTTGATGTTGACCAGGGAGGTACATCTCAGGTAATTCACACCAGCATGGACATTGAGTGCATCATATTTCTGCTTGCTTTGGGGTGACCTGCGTACTTGTGTTAAGTGGCATTTTGTGGCAACCTACAAGCAGCTTACTCTACCCTTTCCCTTGTTCAGTCTGGTGAGTGGGACAGCTGTGTGTCTGCCTATACAGACACCTATTACGACTGTATCAGGCATGTTGTTTCTCCTTCGGGCCTGTGACTGTTTGGCACACCAGCTTTGCGTACTATTCGTTGCATGTGCTATGTTTGAAGGTTGTGGTTGCTTATGATCTACTTTGGGGGCTTCTGTTGGTGTGGTGTGTTTGTAATTGAGGCCTCCGGGAATATTTGTCTGTGTTTATGTGTTTGGTTTACAGTTGTGGTAGGTCTATGTGGGACTGGGTTTGTGGTGTATGTGGTTACCTTCTCCTCCTGACTAGTGTTGACAGTACTGAGTTGTTGGAGCTCAACCTCTGGTTTGGATACATGGATGCATCTATCACATATGTTTGTATTTATTGGGGGGTGTTGTGGTTGTCTGTGTACTTGGTACTGGCATCACATTGCCTCTGGATTCATAGATTATACTTGTTGTGCTGGACTTAGTGGATTGTATATGTGGACATATGTTGTTGCCATACTACTGGTCAGTGATTACTTCCCTTTTTATGTTTGCTCTATCATGTGGTAACTTCCTCATTCTCTTGCATGGTTTGGTAATGGCTGGAGGCCAGCATGCCAGATGCCTGCATGTATGGCATTGTGTGTTGTTGTTATTTGTGATTGCATACTCCAAGCATTCCTGGCTGTGTTCATGGAATGCCTGTATAACATGTTCTGTGGTGTGTCCCATATTCTGCACTTGCACAGGGCCTTTTGTGGATTCAACATCGGTTTTGAGGGCTGCAACCTATACTTTACACATGTTTTCCACTGTGGTATTCTGGCCAGGGACTGGGGTCAGGGTGTGTATATCCAGTGTGATTACTCTATGGTCTGGTCTTACCAGTGAGGGGTATACTTCTCATCTTGCCATCCAGTACACATGTTGCTGATTATCACATCCAGTATGCTTACCCCTCTTGCGGGAGTAGTACATTGTTCCTGGGCATTTTGGTTTATGGAATCTGGGTAATTTTCTCCTACTGTGGTGGTGCTAGTGCAATGCTACCGGTGTATGTCTGGGTATTTTCAGTCGAGCAATATAATGTGGTTTGGGGGGCTTGATATATTCATGTATTCCGACATAGGCCAGGTGCTGTTCCTGGTATTAGGACAGTGGTCTGCAGCAGGCTATATACTGCGAGGCAGTTTTAGCCATTGGTATTTGACCATGGATATTCCATGCTGCTTCTTGTTGTGGTACCAACATGGGGGTGTAGTTATCCTTGCCATTTCTTGCTAGTCACCCTCCTTTTGTAGCTTGTTCCATGTTTTGTGGCTGTACAGCACAGTATGAGGTGTGACCTGGTAGTGTTAGGGTGCTGATGTGAGCCTTGCCCAGTTCTCTATTACAGGACTGGTATCTACATTCTTCTTACTGTGTGCATTTACACTGCACACATCTTGCTGTTTATACATCTGTCATGGGGTAGTATTACATCTAGGTTCCTATCCCTTGTAGAACCTATGAGGTTGGGTTTGTGTTTTGAGACTTACCTATTCAGGGCATGCTGTGGGTGCTGACAGCCTTTGCCAGTATCCATGGGGCATGGCATGATAGGTGTACGCCATCCCTAGCAGGTGGTGCATCATGTCAAACTCCACATATCTTCCCAGCCTGTAACACATTGGCTCCCCTTTGATTGACTGCATTACTTCAACCAATTATTGTACTTGATCTTCTTGTCTTCATAGTGTGTCATCATGCTTGGTGAGGGTGAGATGTTAGGCAGGGTCTTCATGTTTGCATATACTAGATGGTGTTACATTGCTTAACACATGGCAATCATGCCTCAGGTGGTGCTGCAGGGCTGCCTCTGTCAGATGCACATACTACACTCCCTGTACATGTTTGAGAGCAGGTTGTGTAATGTTAGGCATCCCTGTTACTATATGAGTGAGTCAGAGAGGGGTATCATTCCCAGGGATCCTACTGAGCCAGTGTATGTGCTATGCGTTGCCTCTTTGCCAAGGCCAGGGCATACTGGGCACGCCTCCTTCTGCCTACTGGGGCAGGCTCAGGTTGTTCCTCCTCCAAGTCACGCTCTGCCTGTGATGGCCTTGGCAATGGTGGGGGGCTGTTTGGCCCGGCCCTATGCTGGTCCTGCTGCAGCTGTTTTTGCAAGATCATATTATGTAGCATAGCACATACCATGACAATTTGGGTACATGTAGTTGGTGTGTACTGCAAGGCTCCACCAGATGTGTCCAGACACCGGAACCGTGACTTGAGCAGCCCAAACACATGCTCTATTACATTACGTGTTTGTGCGTGTGCCTCATTATGGCGTTCCTGTTCAGGTGTGTGTGCGTTTCTGATGGGTGTCATCAGCCACGGCTCCAGTGCATAACCTGCATCCCCCACTAGGTGTCCATGTGGGATGCCCCCATTGGCAAATGTCTGGTACAGCTGCGTCAAATGCCAGATGTGGGAATCGTGATAACTCCCGGGGCAGCCAGCACACACATTCATTATTATGCCCTGGGCATCACACACGACCTGGCAGTTGATGGAGGGGAAGCCCTTGCGGTTAATGTAGGCCCTACCCCGCTCACCGGCTGGTGCTTTGGTGCGTATGTGCGTGCAGTCTATTGCACCCAGTACCTCAGGGTATTCCGCTATTTGCTGGAAGAGATGCATATTGCTGGCCAATACCTCATGGGCATTGGGGAAATATACATGATCACCGACATGTGCTGACATGGCATCCAGGAACTGGTGTAGTACCCTGGAGGCTGATGCCTGTGATATCCCCATCATATCGCCAGTTGGTCTCTGGAAGGTACCTGTTGCTAGTATTCTTAGGCCAACACACCTTGGTTTCCACTGGGATGGGTTCCCCTCTGTTGGTTCTGCGTGTGAGGCGTGGCCTGCACAGCTCAACAATTTGCTGCAGGAGCTCTCTGTCCACTCTATAGTGCTCTACTATCTCCAGCTCATGTAACCCGTGGTAGGTGACCCTGGGCCTGTACACTCTTCTCCGTCTCCTCACTGTGGGTTGTCTGGCACCATCTGCATTGTCACCACCCTCAGCAAGTCGCCTATGTCTCATTATGACAGCTATGGCAGCCCCTAACATTTCTGCTCTGAGTGAAGCTTTTTCAGTTTTCACTTCATTAGCTTACTCCTGTCTTGCAGTGTCTCTTAATGGAAACATCCTGCACTACTGTTTGCAGAGTTTTAAGTGCTGGGCTGGGCTACTATTCTGCCTGTGTAATTGCCTGCTTCTAATTATTTTCACCTGCTAGCTTCAGCAGTTATCCCTGCTAGCTTCCTATTAATTCTGTTGCTTCCTTGTTCCTCTCTGTTTCCTCAGGGGGGGAGCAACGTGCATACTATCTGAAACACGCTCACAGTGGCTTACACGCACGCACACGTGCTTACACGGTTCAGAATCTACTTATTCGGGTTTACACGCGCGTACACCCGCGCAAACACTGTTACACGTCTGCCAACAGCCTCCCACATACTCAGACTGCCTTACACGCGCGCACACCCACGCAAACAGTGTTAAACATCTCCCAACACACTCCCACATGCTCACACTGCCTTACACATGCGCACCCTGTCCTACTCGCGCTTCATGGCGCGCACACGTGCGCATGCACGGCCAGCAAGAAACTTTGGTGTAGGTAACAGTGTACACCTTCCATTTCTTGACTTTCCATGACTTATCTAGTGGCACACCTCTTTCCATGATCTGTGCCTGTCATCTGTCATGTTACACTGGCCTCCAATGAACTGCATTTCTTTCTACCATTCCCCCCTGTGATGTCACCTATCTCCTACTCTATTCCTCCCCCTTTTGTATCTCTTACACTACTCAGACTGTGCTCATTTGGTATGTGACTGTGAGATTCAGTATCCGAACCCTCATTTACATGAGATTGCCTACTAATGCTTAGTTACATGTCTTAGACTCAGTTTCCCCATTAGCAACCACTACACGGTGGCCATGTTGGTTTTGGTCTGCTGGTCCCTGCATTGTCATTCCATGTATTGCATGAAACCCACATTCGTGGGTTTATAACCTTCTTTTTTGTGGTTTTATACAGCGCAGCCCGTTTGCGCGGGGCTGCGCTGGGTTTAAACATCGTTGATCGCCAAAAAAAAAAATTATATTTTTAATATTTTTGCATCGGGTTATCTTGCCAATGACCACATATTTGGCCATTGGCATGCTGCCTGAGTCATATGCAACCTTTATTTGGAGCTGACATCGCTCCGTTGTGGAATTTGCAGAAATGTACTCAGTTGTCAGCTGAGTACATTTCTGCAGCTAAAACATCTCCTACACGGACTGGTTTCTGCTTCGTGGATCGCTAATATACCTCATTTGCATACCTTTTGGATGCAAGTGAGGTATTTAGCATGTCCACGCCCAGTCCATGTAAGAGACGTTTTAGCTGGTCTCTTACACGGTGATTAGGGCTGTTCCTGGATCGCGAGGCTTGCATGGAGTGTTGCACGTCTCTTACACTCCGTGCAAGCCTTCGTGAATCCTGCCCGAAGTCTATCAAAATATTTGAAAATGAATAAAACGGACATAGCATTTCTACAAGAAGCACACTTTATTAAAACGGACTGAGAATATATTTCAACGGTTACACAACACTTGTGGCATATCATTTCCAGGCTAAGAGAAGAGGCACTATGATACTGTGGAACAAATCTTTACTGATGCCCAAAATAGTAGACACTTTTTCAGAGAGGAATGGTATGTTATGTTTAGTAGTGCTAGAGTTGAATAAAAGATACATCACTTTAGCTAGTACATATTGGATCCCTGGTATCGGTGCAGGAACTGCTGATAAATATTTATAATTAATATCTATTAAAGCCAAAGGAGACATAGTTTATGCTGGAGATTTTAATTGTATTCTTACTAAAAAGGATATCACCAAAAATGATAACTTCAAATCGTCTGCTCCAGCTAAAAAAACTAAAAAAAATGTATTAATTCTTCAAATCTCAGAGACATATATGATATAAAAGAACCAGAATAATTAAACTACACACATTACTCATATAGATATGGAACACAGACAGCTATTGACAAAGTATTAATTTCCAATAGACTAATTTCTGAAACTCATGACGTTTTAATTAGTTCTTGCCCTTTGTCAGATCACAATGCTCTTTTATTCAAGGTTAACATCAGTCCTAAAGATCTGATAGCTTGGCAAAGATTACCTGCTTACATTGTGTAATTCAATGGGTTTAAAGACTGGCTCTTAAATGAAACTAAGTCATTTCTTGCTATCAATGACAATAATGAGACCTCTAAGACTATTGTTAGGGATTCATTAAAATCATATCTTTATGGTAAAATAAAAAAATGGTATTTAAACAAAAAGAAACAATGGGATGATGAGCTAATAACATTACAAACAAAAATTGATGTACTAAAGAAGAATTTAAATAACAAAGATATAAATACAAACTCTAAACTAAAACATTAAATGCAAAGTATGTAGAAATCTTGAATCATAAAGTGGCTATAAATCTAGAGAAGCTTAAATTACAATCATACTCTGCAAATCCAAAAAAATCTGCATATATTGGCAGTTAAATCAAAAAATTCAGCTAATACAAGCTATATAAAATAACTTACTGACAACACAAGGAACAAACCTAGGCAAGTGACAGTCTTAAAGAAAATCTGAGAAATGTTTAGATCTTATCATGAGGCATTAAATAATGCTAATTCAGATTCTAACAACACTCTAAAAGAAAAGTTTCAGATTGAAAATGTTAATAAGAAAGTAACCAGTGAACAAAACATCAACTTGATAAAACCAATCTCACTAATAGAAGTTAAGGAAAATATTAAAAACATTAAAAGCAATAAGGCCCCAGGAATAGACAGCATTACTGGTGAATTTTATAAACTTCTTCCTGATGAAACTCTAAAAATTCTAGTAGCAGCTTTTGAGGAATTTCGAAAGTCTGGAAATCACTTCCCATCTTGGAAATATGCCATGATCTCTCCCATTTTAAAGCAGGACAAGGATCCTAAACTAGTAACATCATACTGCCCTATATCTCTATTGAATGTTGATTATAAAATTTTTACTTCAATTCTCGCTAAAAGATTAAACCAATTCTTGCCAAAATCAATGGCAGAAGATCAAACAGGCTTCATATCGAAGAGGAAAGGTCAAGACAATGTCATCAAAATTCTATCCTTAATAGATCTAGCAAATAAGAAAAAGAAAGAATTATCCATTGTTAGTTTAGATCTGGACAAAGCTTTCAACTCTATTACTTGGCCTTATTTAAAGTATTAGAATCATTTAATTTTTTGCCTGATTTTATAAAATTAATAAACAATCTATATGAAAATTCGGTGTCTTACATCAAAATTGGGGCTTACTTGTCCGCT
Organism: Protopterus annectens; assembly: GCF_019279795.1. Taxonomy (NCBI): domain Eukaryota; kingdom Metazoa; phylum Chordata; order Ceratodontiformes; family Protopteridae; genus Protopterus; species Protopterus annectens. The sequence continues at coordinate 1,985,218,951 of NC_056728.1, read as the reverse complement.
CAAATCAAAATTTTAAAAGGAACCAAACAAGGTTGCCCACTTTCACCCCTATTATTTGCCTTAGCAGTGGAACCATTAGCCAACTACATCAGAAATTACACTGATATTGTTAGCTTTGATATTAATTCTTATCACTCTTGTAAAATACAACTTTTCGCAGATGACATTCTGTTAACTATTGGGAATATAGATTATTCAATACACCATGTTATAAAATCTTTAAAAAATTTTGAAGAAATCTCAGGCTTGAAATTCAACACTAACAAAACAAAAACTATACTGTTAAACAAAAAAATCAGCACCATATTAGAAAAACACAGTAATTTTAACTGGAAAAATGACACATTCAAATATCTAGGTGTGCAGATAAAAACAAATTGGAAAGACATTATACATTCAAATTATAATAACCTGATAACTGTGGTTAAGGAACATATATGTAAGTGGGAAAAATGTTTTTTCTCTATGGAAGAAAAATTATCTTTAATAAAAATGTGTATTTTACTATAACTGTTATTCCTATTTCAGACTATAATAGTTGGACTGCCAAAAAAATTAATAAAACAACTCAACTCACTTCTGTTTAAATTTTTATGGCATCCGCAGAAACCAAGAATAAGATATGATTGGCATTGTAGGGAATGGGATAAGGGAGGCATTGCATTTCCAAATCTTGAACTTTATGCTGAAGCAGCCACACTTAATATAATGAGTCAGTGGTTAAGTAATAAGTATACATCAAACTGGAAGAAATTGCATGAAACTATATTGCTTTCTAACCTTGATGAGACAATAAATAACGACTTGTTTACAGATAATAATAAGATGTTTTTAGTTGTAAAAGACATCATTTTTAAAGAAAATAGAATTGAAAGATACCATCAGCTACATATTAAACAACTTTAAAAAGATAATGAACAGTAACTAAAAGACAAGACATCTCCTATTCTTAATATTTCTGGTTGCATTGACAAGAAAATGTTTAGATTCATTTAATAGAGGGAAATTAATGGTGATGAAGGAAAATGGTCTAATATATTGGCACCAATTCATTGGCAGCAAGGATATTTATGACACAAATGGCCTTATGGCTAGGTAGAATTATAATCAAAATAACTGGTTAAATATCCAGATTTTTAGAGAACATCTACTAAACGAGCTCAAATCAAATCAAGTGCTTGATGTTTCATTACATCCAAAAGTAATCTCTCTTTTATGAACTGAATACGACTAACCACAACACAGGCTTTTCATTATCTAGGATTTACAAAACACTAAGAGCAGACTTACAAATACCAGAACATTCTTTATGGAGTTATATTGAAAAATTAAATAAAGCTAAATTTTCAGACTCTGATAGAGCCTTGACACTGAAATCAGTTAACAACACAACCTCATCTCCTTTCTGGAAAATTTCCACTTGGAAGTTTATTCATAGGAGCTACATTGCCCCTCATAAATTATCATTATTCTCAAATACTAGTACTCATAAATGTTGGAGATGCGAAGAAACTTTGTGTGCTGACCAGGCACATATGTTTCTTGAATGTAAAACGACTACAACCTTTTGGCAGGAACTTAAGCCCTTTTCAAAGGCTTTGTGGTTTGACAAATGTGACATTTCAGATTCCTTGATATTATTTAATGCACCAATACCAGTACATATTCCAAAGACACAAGTGCATCTTCTCTGGTCTCTTCTTGCAACCGCAAGGAAAAGTATAACATCAAATTGGAAAAGTAGAAACATCCTCTCTTTTTTGAGTTTATTTTACTGGCCAAAACTGTATGTAAAATAGAACTGTTTACCCTTGATTTAAGATCAACAAACGTAACTCATAAGAAATTATCATGGATAAAACTAAAGAATTTATTAGATAAGATGTAACATATACATTGTAAATGTTGCATGTTATGGGCATTGTAAATAGTTGTGTTGTATATAGTTTTGCTTTATTCAATTTGCTTAAATGCACAGATTTCTTTGTTTGTTTGTAAACATTCAATAAAAATTGTTTAAAAAAAAGAAAGAAAAACAAGGAATTTCTCGCATAACCATTCATTTGAACAGAGTGAATGTAGTCTACCTTCATGAACAAAACCTTTGAATGAGGTTCCTGAAATGGAAACATTGACTGGCATCCTGTCTTCCCAAAGCTAACAATAAGAAAACCAAATAATCAAAAATATCAGAGTTTCCAATGAGGACCCACATCATCATACACTCCCCAAGCCATTCATAAAGATAATACCATCCATAATTTACATTTCCCAAATAAAAAGGATAGCATCAATCCCTGACAGGATTCCTATTCAATCACTATGGAGCCCATGCTGTCAGCAAGTTTTACAGCACATATTGATGGTATCCCCAGTTTGAATAAAAATGTCATAAGCATATTAGCTAATTTTCCATCTCATCAAAAACAATTGTAGTTGGAATCTTCTGTTAACATTTCCTGTTCATTACTCTAGTATTGTAAATTCAAGGTAAGAGTCTCAAACCTTTCTTAGTTTATTAGATAATCATAGGTTATTCCACCCTGTTAACCTCATACTTATCAGAATGCATATCCTTGCTAACTTTAAACTATATGATTTCCCCCAGAGATATTTGCAAAGAATTTTGTATATCTAGGCTGGGACAGGTAATCTAAGGGTACTTTGTTCCCCATTAGCTGAGATATCCTTGAGTTGTTTAAAATGCATAGCTATGTAATTAGACGGCATGAAGCCAAGTGATTTTATAGCCAATATGTGCCTGCAATTTCAGTGGGATGTCAGTCAGCCAATTTCATTTTTTAATAGGAAGATCCAATATTAAGATGGATCAATAGAATAGAAAGCATTTCCTGTGAAAGTGCAATTAATCTTGAAACTGAACACATCCATCATAAAAGTCAGTAGTTAAGATTGAGATAGAGTTAAATAGTAGTTTGCTTAGAAACAGGAATGGTGTATGATTGTAAAAATGGTGCAGACTGTTCAAGTGAAGGGTTTCTGAGTTCACCTATTTATTAAATTCTGTGCTAAGCACAGTAAAATAAAAGTTTAGGGGAAACACTTTAGTTCTAAGCAATGTTCTTAATACAATAGTTAGTATAGTGAGTCAGAGTAAAGGCAGTCAAAATAAAAGTTAAACAGCATTAAAGCATACTTCTTTTCAACTTTCAGTCCCATCTTCATTCATTCACATGACCAGTCTGCATATAGAATTGTCATATATGTTAAAGAAATGTGAACAGCAACATAACTTATTTCATTTAAATTAATCAGTGTTTTAAGGTTTAAAGAAATCAACTGACAGAGGTGATAGTCCAAGTTCATTTGTTAAGTTAAAGGCTTGTAAATATAAAAATCTACCATATTTGATGCAACAGAGTAAAATAGTTGCAATATTATATTGCAAAAGAAAGAGTACAAATAAAGATTATTAGTTTGGCATTTTTGACTAAAGATTACCTTAGTAAATGAAGGTTAGATATTTCTGTTGTAGGTAAATGTCACTATAGGGTTTTAGATAGGTATAGTGAATGTGTTCAGTTTATTTTGTTTGGGAATCCTTCAAAGTTTTTGTGGTGGTCATTGTATTTAGTTCAGGTTTCTGCTTTTTCTTCATCATGTCTGTCTAGGATGCTTTCTCCATGGATCTCTGATCTCTTCAGGGTGGATGATGCCCAGTCCATATCTTCAGTAGTCGGCATCATATTACTGTTTTGTTTTTTTGTTTGTTTTTTTTTTTTGTTTGTTTTTTTATAAAGGAGGTGCTTCATCACAACAATGTTACTAAATGCTCTGGTACCATTAGATAAATTAATTTTTATTTTTGCTGGAAAGATTATATGAGCTTTGAGGCCATTTTGCTTAAGTAATTTTGCTAGTGGCCAGCACTTCCTCATTTCACTGGTTTTACCTGAACGTTTGTCATATCTTTCGTTGTGCTGACAACATTATAAAAGATGCTTTTTCCCATGCTGATTTAAGTACCGATTCTTTATCTACAATTGAGAGAAATTTTGCTATAGATCTTTTAGTGTTTCCTGCCTAAATTAGTGTAGCTAGTAGCTGTATCATAGTCCAGATACAGGTTTGCTGTATCTGGATCTGTTTGTAGTGGCTGTTGTATTCTGAATACATTTTCCAAACCATCTTTGATTGGTAGGGGTCCTTCTGCACCCTTGTGAGAGATGTGTGCTAATTGGAACCTGTCGGCTGAAGCGTGATTGGTCTTGGGCTTGATGTAAGCACCCACACTGGTTCTTTTTGAATTTTTTTTGTTGTTTTTTAAGTTTTTAGCTTCTGGTATTTAAGCCCTGTGTTTGAGCCAGTATCTGCTTGTCTGAACTGAGCTGAACTGAGGTGGGCTACCAGTCACAACTCTGAGCTGAGACACCACATGACTACAGGCTTCTGAGCTTCCCAAAAACAATAAATTGCCTGTTTTTTACTTTTTTTATTTTTTGCTTGATTATACTATTTATTGCGCTTTTTATTGTGTTCTGCTTATATAATACTGTATTTTAATACTGTAAATTAAACTGCACTGATTGTACTGCATTTGTCTACCTTACTGTACCTGTTAAATTGTGCTGTCTTCTGTGTTGCAAAGCTTTGTTATATTTTCACTGTTTGCAAAGTAATTGTTGCTCCTTTTCACAGTTTAGAAAGCATCTGTTCTGTTTGTTCTATTTTCCCTCCAAGCAGTGCTTTAAACAACTGTTTTTTTTGTTGTTGTTTAAAACATTCTTTAGTGTCTCATTGCTGTTTTTATAATGTTTAAAACATTTTAGTGTCTCACTACTGTTTTGCTGCTGTTTAAAACATTTTTATTGTTTCCCACCTAAATTAGTGTAACTAGTAGCTGTAGCATAGTCCAGATACAGGTTTGCTGCATCTGGGTCTGTTTGTAGTGGCTGTTATATTCTGACATTTTTCAAGCCATCTTTGATTGAAAGGTGCCCTTCTGCACCCTTATGAGAGAAGTGTGCTAATTGCTACCTTTCTGTTGAAGGGCACTTGGTCTACAGCGTGGAGTAAGCACCCTCATTGGCTCTTTTGAGTTTTTTAAAATGATTTTTCAAGTTTTTAGCTTCTGGTATTTAAGCCCTACATTCATTTTGTTTCTGATTATTTGCACTGCAGTGCAATTGTGCGCCATAGCCAGACAGATAATTTTGACAATTTTTCCCTTAAATACAGCTGTAGCACATTAGTGTAGTCCTCGTCTTTAGTACATCTCTGTCCTAAGAAGTATTGCTAATGAGCTGTGACCTATTAAACCACCAGTCAAAAACCCCATCAGAAATACCCATCTACAGAGCACCTCCTAGATCAGTCCTGAAAGCACCCCCTTTGTAATAACATTTCTTCAAACCTAACATTAAGGACAGTTGAACTATCCTTGTTTCTCCTGCCAGCCTTGTTGACTTGGTTCTCCTGACCTGTAGCAACTGTCTCATGTACACTGACAACCCTCTACTAATAACTTACTCTAATACAGAGTGTATGAGATGTATCTACACCAACAATCTTGAATTCCTGCTGTGTCACACTCAAAACAGTAACACTGAAGAGGTTGTCAAATCACCTACCACTACTCATGCACATAGTACTACTACTCATATACACAGTACCTATCCAACACATACATCAACATACATGGAGGTGCTGTCAAAAAACTTATTGAAGCACCACAGACCTCCAAAACAAAAGACTGTTGCAACTAACACAAGTTCTATAGCAATCAAGACACATAGCAACACCAGTGTCCCATCTACCAAGCCCTTAAGGCGTAACACTCAAAACCCACATTTTATTGCCATTGGGGGCTCCATAGGGAGACACATGGATGTCCCACTTACCCGGTTAGATAAGGAGAAAGTCACAGTCAGCTGCTTCTCTGGTACCAAGATTCATCAGATCACGTATGCACTCAGGTCTCTCAACAACAAGTACAATTATGACTCTGTCATAGCTCATGTTGGAGTGAATGACCTGAGATGTACCTCACTGGTCTATATGAAGAGAGAGATGATTGAGCTTTCTGAGTATTTGTCCCAGGCAGTTATGCCCCTAGCCTTGAGCAGCATATTACCCTCACCTAGAATGATGCCACAGTATAAACAAAAATTATTGATTTCAATAATTGACTTTGTTTTTGGTGTCATTCAAAGGGGATCCAGTTTCTGTCAGCCTGGGATGACATGGTTGATAAACCCTTCTGATTTGCCACAGATGGTTTGCACCTGGCACCACTAGACTTTCAGCTGCTGTCAAAGGCTTTTCCCTCTCCCATAGTACCTTTTTTAGTTAAGATTTCAAAAACAAAATTCCCAACCGGAAAACTGACAACCATAACAAAATAAGGGTTATGCTGCTAAATGCTAGGAGTTTAAACTAAAAACTGCACACCCTAGAATCACTCAGCTTTTCCAGAGAGAACCAAAACCAGAGCCCCAAGTAAAAAAAAAAGCTGCCCTGGTGGACATCCAGCATCAACAAACTTTACAACAATTGAAAAAATTGCTGTCTAAAAAACCTAAGGCAAGGCCCCAACAATGGAAAAGTGCCCTCCTCAGCCTCAACTGGCAAACAAGACAACATGTCAAAGCCTCTAAGGGCAAGTTTGATAAAAACTTAGCAATCACAGCCACAGATAATCATAAGTCCTTTTACAGCTATGTACATAGCTTAAAGGGGAGGACCCAAGCATGTGCTGAATTAGTGACTAACAGTATCAGACACATTGACCCCACAGAGGTACCAAACCTTCTAGCAGACATATTTGGCAAAAATTTCACTCCTTTATCCACTCCAAACTTATCATAAACCTTGCCCCCAACTCCCCTCCCACCCCACATATCCAAAGAGCAGGCCTTTTCTAAGGCAAAAAACACAGCCCCTGTGGGACCAGATGCCATCCCAGGCTGTCTTCTAAACAAACAAAAACATGAAATCAGCATCACCATAAAGTACCCCACCCCATTCAATCACAGCCTAACCACTGACTTTGTTCCTGTAGAATGGAGAACAGCAACAGTTATTCCCAACCACAAAGGTGGCTTAGCAACAGACCCAGGCAATGATAGACCTATAAGTCTGACAAGCCTCATCTGTAAAGTCATGGAACCTATCATCATGGACCTCATAAATAAAGACATAGGTAACCTACAAATCCTGGATCTGACGCAATTCAGTTTGTCAAGGGCAGATCCTGCCTGTTAACCTGGTCAATTTCTTTGAAAATGTGACTAGGGCCATTGATGAGAGTAAATCTGTGCACACAGCATGCCTCAACTTGGCAAAGGCCTTTGACACAATCCCATAATCAGACATTATCAATAAACTTAGCGAACTGAATTCAAACTTGTAAGATGGGTGGACAACTGGCTCACAAACTGGTCACATATTATCAAAGTGGGTGACTCCATATTAACAAGCAGACCTGTCACCAGTGGGGTATCACAAGGGTCAGTGCTGGGCCCCCTACTGTTTGGTATACACTTCTCAGAAGTTCAGGCCAAAACTAAGGGGGGGGGTGGCTGACCAAGTTTGCAGATGTTTGCAAATTGGGTGCAATTATTGAATGCCCAAATGATGTCAGTATACTTCAGGAGGGTCTTACACAGTCCAACAACTGGAATCTTAGTCATGGTCTCACTATGAATGCAAAGAAATGTATCATCTTTCCCTTTGGTAAAAACAATGTCCCTTCACACTATCAAATTAACAACAGTACCCTATGTACCTATGAAGTGGTAAGAGATCTGGGATCATAAGTAGACTGTGATCTTAACTTTGCCCACCATGTGTCTGCTGTAGTAAGGAAGGTTTTCTATGTAGCATAGTTGAGTAGCAAAGGCACCACCTCTAGAGCAAAGGAGGTTATAACCCCTCTACATTCATCGCTAATCAGGCCCATAATTGAGTATAATGCTCTCTTTGGCATGTACTGTACAAATCACCTGCAGCAATTGGTGAGACCTCAGAGGTTTCTGACTAAGAAAATCAAGGGAATCTAGCCTTGCACAGACTGATTAAAGTCTCTGTCACTATACTCATTATCATATAGACTTCTTAGGGGAGACTTATGCCTGGCTTACAGAACAATCTCCAACCCAAACCTAATGAATTTGCTGCACATCTGTAAATCAAATGGGACTAGAGTTACCCATTCCAGGAACCTAAATATGGCCTGCAATTTAAATAAGATGTGCTGGAGGGACAGATTTGTCTCCCAGCGACTGCCATGTCTTTGGGATAGGCTGCCAATTCATGTGAAGCAGAGCAACTCTTTGACACTGTTCAAAAGAAAGCTGGATGAGTAGATGAGGCACCATAAATTCTTACCAGGGATAGTGCCCACAACCCTTCTGGATGTGGGCCATCATTAATAAATACAATCCTTGGTATTGACTACAGTATCTATGGTATTTCATTAGGATGTGGGTTAGCTAGGCTTGAAATGACCTCCTGGTCAATAGCCTAGTAACTTTCTATGATTCAATGATCCTATGATCCTGGAGGTGATTAGAAGCAGTGTGAAGGAATTAGGCAGTTATTTGTGCTAGCATGTCTGTCTGAGTTTTTGTATATAATTTCAGATTATCCTGTGTATTATATGCCAGCATGACTAGCTATGATATTCTGAGTAAGTTCTTACATGTTGATTTATGATCTGTTTTACAGAATGTTTTAAAGACTTGAACAATGTCCTTTTTGCATTTCTTTTTTTTTTTACTCAACAAATTTTTATTTTGTTTTTTGAGAAGAAATACAAAACCAGTAAAATTAGATTACAATTCAATAATAGTAAAAGGAACAAAAACATTATTTACAATATTTACAAGTGACCCAAAGGAGAAACAGTACAATAATAATTAATAAAAAATCCAGAGAAGAAGAAGAGAAAAAAAAAAGTCCACAAAAGTCTATATCTCTTTGAACTCATATGATGGAGATTGTGTCTAGTTGCATTTCTTCTATGAGTATAAGTATTTTATTCCAGGGGTTGTCTGACCATTTTCTGGGGAACATTCTTTCTTCCTTGACTTTTATCTCCTTTTGTGCAGTCTCCTTAAGTAGAAATATAAAGTCTTCAAAACACGGAGGAGTTGCAGATTTCCATTTCCTTGTGATACACTTTCTGGCAACCGCCAGAATAGTACATAAAAGATATTGATCTCTTTTATTCATAACTACTAAGTCATCTATATTCAAAAAAATTAAAGACTTTGTTAAAACAAATGTATCATTATAAATAGCTTGAAGAAAATTGTCAATTTTCTCCCAAAACGTTTTAATACAATCATAAAATATATGAGACCAATCCGCTTCACAGCTTAAAGAGCATCTCCAACAAATAACATTTTGATTTGAGTTGAATTTAGCTATTTTATTTGGAGTATAAAAGGCTCTATGCAAAAATTTCCAGGTGAAGATTTGCCATGTTTGTGTATTCGAAGTTAGTTTAATGGAGTATAGAAGATTATTTTTACAATCGTTTGACAGATTTGTTGATAAACCTCTAGATATAAAATTCCAAGTGCTTTGATCTATTTTAGCCTTGTAGACTATTAAAATCTTGTATAGTTTAGATGTTGAATTTGGCCAGTTATGGTTATCATAAATCAGTTCTTGAATATAGTTTATAAGTTTTGGCTTAGACTTGAAGGACGAATCATTAATAATTTTGCATAAATTTTAGAGTAGAGTAAAATTTTCTGGAGACTTACTCTGTCTACATTTATTATATTAAATTCATTTGTAACTTGTTGACTAGTTAATGTTTTAAGATTATTTATGCATTGGGCCCAACATATTAGATTATTAGATTCCCAATTAATGAGGGTGTTATCATGAATTTTCTTTTTAAATTTCTTTGATGTATTAAATGGTAATAACAGTTCAAACCATACTTTTATGTCAGGATTTGAGTTTATAAAGGATCTGAATAAATTATAAATATTATTTAAATATGATAGATTAGTAGGTTTTGTTATGTTATTTTGAAGATTAATGCATAATATATGCCAAAATCTATTTTTGTGAATATAGTGTGATGTATTATTTATTATTTTGTTTTCGTTTAAAAAAATAATCATATGCAGAGATTTCCAAGCAGAAGAGAAATTTGGATTTACCCAGTTTAAAACTAGTTTAAAAATGGAGGCTTTGAGATACGTCTCTATATCTGGAAAATTAATTCCCCCTAATTCCTATGGTCTAATGTGATGAGAAAAAGCAATTCTATTCCTTTTTGGATACCAAAGAAAACATAATAGGCTTTTGCTAATTTCTTTCAGAATTTTTTTATTTGGAATTATAGGTATTGCTAGTACTATATAATTTATTTGTGGTAGAAGAATCATTTTTATTAGCTGCAATCTGTCCTCAAATTTTAGAATCAATTTATTCCAATTTTCCGTACGTGTTCTTATTGAGGTTAAAATTTTATTATAGTTTAGTGTCAGAGTAGTATCTATTTTATCAGATATAATAATTCCTAGATATTCTAAAGTAGAGACTTTTTCTCCAAGTATATGATATCTACATTTCTGACTGTGCATGTTTGTGAAGAAAGATTCTAAAGGCAAACTGTCTCAGATTCAGCTGATCAGCAGATGATGTCATCAGAATCTCGACAGTTGCTATGTATTACTGTCAGAAGCTGAAAGACAGGAAGGAACTTTTACAAAATAGTTGTTGGTTGATTTTCAGAATATGAAATGAAATTAGAACTGGAAGAGTTGACAGGCAAGTCTATAAAAGAGCCTGCTGAAGTCAGTAGTCAGTTGCCAGACATCAGTTGTTAGTAGTCAGTTACAGTAGTGACAGTGAAAGATGTACGGTGCAGTGGATATCCAAAAAGGACTCACCTAGAACTGTAAGCCTGCCTTTGCTTTGTTGTAATAATTTAGTTTATATCAAGACAGAGTTCTTTAGTCAGACAGGAAAATTATAACTAACCAGTTAGATCAGTTAGAGTTTTTCTTAATATTGGATGTCTGTCCTACAGTATTGATTTTATTTCCTGGTGATTGAGCTCTATTTGTTTATTGGAAATTACTGTTTTATATTTTTAATCATTTTGCTCAACATTAAATATTTTTATTAACTAACATTGTGGCTGGTCAATCAGTGTTTACTTTAGTGATATGAGTGCTTATACTTGCCTTGATTACTTCTCAGACCACTCTGAAAGCCTGACTCCTTAGGTCATTTGCTACAATTTGTTTTAATATTTAATTTTTATAATTGGACACCCCTTTAGAAGGGCACAAAGACACTCTGATTGGTGGCAGCATTACCTTGTTATTTTGGAGGAAGGGACACAGCTTGAAGTCTGTGTCAGGCTTTCCCAGAAGTGTGTGGATGTGTGAGATTTAATTTAAGTGTGAGTTTATCAGAGGTCTTAAACTGGTACACATTGCTCTGACGTATGTAATAAGGAGTTGCATTATGAGTGGACAGAAGTATACAGTGCAGTACCAGGCTATAGAGCATGTTCCTGTTGTGCTTCTAGGTGAAGATTGTGAAATATTACTCCTGCTTAAGTGACAATCTCACAGTCGAGTCAGTAGTGAGGATTGAAGCTCCTTAGTTACTGACTCAGGATAGTGTTAGCCATAACATTATTTGGTGGCAGCTCAATGTGATATAATCTGGACATCACATGCAGAATGAGCTGTTCTGATACTGTAGGAAAAAACTTCTTGCAAGTTTAGGAACTTTTTTATCCATGCAGATAAAAATATTGTATCCTCTCCCTCTTTTTTTCAGTAAACCAAAAAATCTTATATTGCCTCTCCTTTTTCTGTTTTCTAGATCATCTATTTAGTTTAATAGCTAAGTGTTTTGTTTTAATAAGAAGTCTGTTTGAGTTTCTTCTTCTTTAATCTTCCCTCGTGATCATTTAATGCTGTTTCTCTTTCTGTAATTTTGATTTGATTTTGCTGGATCATTTCTTTGAAGATGTCTGCTCATTTTAGGCTGTTTTCTCTCACATTCTCTAAATTTTCCTGAAATCTGTCCATCTTTAAGTATAACTCCTGAAGTATAGAAGGAACTTGTTGCAAATCTGTTTTTAGTGAAGTATCCACATGAGAGCATTTGAAATTACTCATCTCTTCACACAGGATAATATGGAAGAATGTTTCAAAATTTGACAGTAACTACCATCAAGTATATATGAAGTCAGAAAAATAGGTTTCAAATTATATCTGTAATATTGAAATCATTGTATTGGATTCTGTGCTATTTTCCCTCCTGTTTTATGCTGATGAGATTGTCCTGTTCTGCTCCAACTACTCTCTCATCTCTTGAATTCATACTTCAAACCGGTCTTCATGACCATATTCAATGGGTCAATGGTTACCAATTAGAGCTTACCTCATCTAAAAACAAAGGTTTTTGATACTAGGAAAATCATCACTTCTATCTACAGATCTCTATGAATCCTTGATCATCTGAATAACACCATTGAAAACATCACTATATTCAAATACCTAGAGCTTTAGTTGGATCCCTTAATACATTTTTCTTTTCACATGGACTACAAACACACAGAAAAGATCAACTCTCTTCTATTGTGGATAATAGACTCTCCCTATTTCTTTCTGGATTCTGTAGAAATACCACATATAAATGCATATGGTCTACCTGTGATTACTGCAGCCTCTAAAAGAAATCCATCCAGCACTGAAACCATTCCAAATACCAGATGCAGGTTTATCACTCTCTTTTCAAGAAATGATCACCTCTGCAAAACTGCTGCAAAAGACAACTGGTCACTTGTGAAACAACAGAAAACATAACAAAATAAGAACCATAAAAAACTCAAAAATGAAGCTAGAAACCACTTCCCAAAGACCACAAGTCAAAACCACAGGAAATTTTATTGTATAAAAAATATTATTGTGCGCTTTTATTGAGTGAAACCACAACTTCATCAGAATACAAAAAAAAAAACAATGTAATGCTCACATTTAAATACTTCCTCTCCCAGTCACATGATTAATCAAGACCAATCAAAGCCCCCAGTTACAACGTTATTTGCTTCAAATATGAATCCACAAAACAAGTTTTATAAAGAAACATACACTTAAAAAAAAGAAAAAGACAGACTTTGTATAACCCAGAAAAAATGTTGCACATCATATGAATGTAACCTTAAAATACTAGCCAGTGATAAGGTTATGAGAAGTCTGTCTTTTTCTTCATTTTATTTTTTTTTAAGTGCATGTTTCTTTAACATATTTATTTTGTGGACTCATACTTGATGCAAATGACTTTGTAACTGGGGGCTTTGATTGGTCTTGATCAATCATGTGACTGGGAGAGGAAGTATTTAAATGTGAGCATTACATTGATTTTTTTGTATTCTGATGAAGTCATGGTTACACTCGACAAAAGCGCTCAATATTGGTTTTTATACAATAAAGTTTCCTGTGTTTTTTACTGATGATCTCTGGGACCTGATTTCTAGCTTCACTTGTGAAACAACATGCTCATTTTTTACTTTCCTCAAAACTAATTAAACGTATTAACAATGAGGCCTCCCCCCCCCCCCACTGGCCTCCAAACTAATTTGGAATATGTCAACATACAATGTTAGAAGCCTTAAACACTCAGGATTACTCCTCAATACTCTCCATACTAGGTTTCAGCTCAGCATCATTGTATGCAAATCTACATTAGCTGGTGTGTTTTTGCCAGTATTTCCTAATATTTGTATAATGCATAAATAGCATACATGTCAAACATATGAAAGTACACTGCTTATTACCACTCAGCAAATATGTGTTCAACTGTGTGATTTATCCAAGTGGTGGCTTTCCAAAAGTGAGGTGTTGACAGTAAGGATCACTAATTTCACTGGCATGTCAAAATATCAAGATTTCATCTCAGCAACTATAGCATTAGAATGAAACACTGACTATTTTAACAATGTTTGCCACATAAGTTTTATTTGTGGTACACCTCACCTTTATGTCATGAGATTTATTGAGGAGGGAACTACAATGGAGTTTACATGAGGTTATGTAAAATCTGCATCTGTGTTTAAAAAGTGTTTACTGACATGAATAGTTTTTCTGACATATTTATAAATGTTTTGATTGTGGATCCATATTTTCTAATGCATTCTTTTGCTGATTTTACTTCCTCAGACACCTTGGCATATTTGGTACATCATGCATGTACAAACTTGATCCCAAACTGTGAGAACCTCTCTGCCCTCTTTTCTTAAAGACCATTCATTTTACACCAATTTCCAATCAGAACTAAAAGCAAATTACAACTTTCAAGGAAAATACACTTGTTCTCTCTCTCTCTCTTATCATACATCTCAAATTCTCATATCCTACTACCTGTACATACTTTGCACTGACTCTCATTTGTAATTCTTTCAACATGCCATTCTATGAATCTTGCACACAAACAAGAGTTGTACTTCATACCTGTGTGGTGTAAGATTTGCATAATTAACACAGCACTGTCTTCTTTATACTCTGCAGTCCCTTATGAATTTGACTTTTTCTGCCTTATTTATCTTTTCATGCAGCCATTATATACATGTTGAAATTAGATTTAAATGTTAATTAGACTATGCACTAATTTAACTTTTGGTAGTTGCCTCAATTGACATGATTGCAGTTTATGTCTCTTTGTGAAGGTTACCACTTTGACATATAAAAGTGGATTATTTAGGCAAGTCAGCACTTAATGGAACCCAAAGAATGAAAATTATACACTTCTAACTTATTTTGTAAATTCTGTAATATTTAGGAAAGACAGTCTCTTTCTAGTTTATATAAAACCATTCGGGCATGGCAAATGTGCAGAACTTATGTTGCAAGTGTGCGGTTTTGTATTCTCTGATTTTCACAAACTGGGGACACTGATATTATAAAAATAGTACACATATTCAACTTTGTACTGAATGGTAGGGTTAAACAATCATTAATGACAGTAATACAATCTCACTTTTATGTAATTACTAACAGGGTAGTCAGCCTACCATAAGTAATTACTTTTAAAGCTTCCACTCTTTGGTCTGCATTTGTTCACACGTGGAACATCTGAATTTTTATTCCAAAAACATGTATCAATCTTCAGTGAATTCTTCGCTGAGATTCTTTAGTCTTTTTGAAAGCATAAAACTGTTGATAAAGCCTTAAGGAAAGAGAAGTGGAAGCAATAATCAAGGTAGACAGATCCTTCTAAGTGGACCATCAGTGATCCTGACCTGCATCTGTAGTCTCCAGTGGATGGAAGTCTAATATGCTTAGCCAGTTAGAATCCACCACCATACCTACTTCTCAAAGTAACAGGCTCGTTTCATTGACTCCTGTCAAAACAATAAGCAAATAAATAAAATGCAGGAGCAATCATCTATGTTATTCAGCAGCCAGCTAACCATCACCTTGGAATGAACTAATTCTCTGACTTTCCCCATCTTTAAACTCAAAGGCATGCCTCTTAACCTCATAGTGCAACAAATCCAGACAAAGTCAAAAATAATGGGGGGGGGGCAAAGGCTATAAAACAGGGACAATTTTTAAATATTGCTCTTATAAACTTAGAAAGTTGATAGAATAACAGCTTTTGCATCACCATATATTTTCAATAGGATATGAAGTTGGAAACTGAAATGCCTGTCATTATTTAGATATTTCAATCCTGAATGATTTGCATGAAAATCACACATTTTATGAGAAACAGACCAAAATCTGAGGTAAAAAAATCAGGCATTCTGCAAAAATCTGGACAGTTCAGATTGTGCTCAAAGGTCTAACTTTACCTGATATTATTATTATTATTATAAGATTTGACTTTAAACACCAGAATGGATTTGTTTCCTGCATGTCTTAACCATTATCAGATGTAGCACAGTCCCACACAGCACATATGCCTCACATAGCTGTGAACATTTTTTTCTGCCAGATGGGTGAAGATTTGCCTACAGTTAAACGTGTCTGAAAGTCGAATGCATTTTGCTATTATGTTCTAGTTTCATCATGTATAGCTTAACACATTTGTAATAAGAATACCCCTACTGCTGCAGAAACCGCTGACTGCTTCTAAGAAACTCAGTTATTAAAACATTTTATGTGAAGCACAAAGCAAAATGTGTTATCTAATTCCAGTAGTGATGTATTTGCGTCAATGAGCACAGCACTGTTAATATTGTTATTCTTCTTTCCGCCTTCCTTTTATGCCTCCTCTGGACATTATACTGAGATAAAAGACAGACAATTTATGGTTTGAGGGCACAGAGTTCTCTGCATTCTTTTTCTTAAACTTACCTTCTTCAATGAAAAGCTATAAAGATCCTATCTCTGATGTAATGAAAAGTAGTCATAAAATGAAAAACTGAAGTTTTCATACAATGACCAGTCAACAGGGTATAATTAGAAAGCATTCTTTTTCTCTTATTTGATGTTTGCCTTATTGTAAGTTTAAAGCATTCTTAAGTGTGTGTAGCAGGAACACTAATTGTCTGTTTTTAAAAATGTATTCTATTTCACCGCTTAAGTGTCACAACATCTTTATTTGTGTGCGATACTTTATTTGCTTTTGGTTTTGTTATTGCTTGTTGTCCTGCTTTACTGCTGTTCTTTGTATTCACTGACTCCACTGAAAGTAGCTCACAGACTGTTATCAGCTATATACTGGCTGTCATTCACTTTTATTTTTGACTTCATTCACTGATTTTACAGTCATGCAAATTTTGGTGTGTAGGGGAGGCTTTCGGATATAGTTTCAGATTAATTTAAATTAGTGCTTTCTGTGAGATCTGTGAATTGAAAACTGTTGTGTGTATCCACTGAATGCACAGAAAGCAGCTAAGATGTTGCAATCAGGTGTTTTCGATGTGTTTTATGTATGTTTTTCATTTGTGATCCTCTGCTTACAGGGAGTGATGGTAACATTTTGTTTGGTGTATGTTTTGCAGAGTTTACGCCAGCCTTCCTCCTGTTGGTAATACTTGAATTATAATGGTTACGATCATTTGTTTGTTCAGTCAGTGTGCATGTCCTAGAATACTAACTAGCTTTTATTGTATAACTATTAAGATGTCCAGTGAAAACAATTTCAGGAAGTTTCTATATGTAGTCCTGTAATGACTGTGTTGAGAGTGACATTTATGGTTATATATTGTTTTCTTTCTTATATAGTTTAGGTACGGTTTAAGTATTTTAATCGCATTTACTTTACTTGCATCTAATTAGATCTTTTCTCAATGTAGTCTTATATTAAAGGGCTGGATGTAACTGATTTTATTTTTAATCTATTTTTTTTTTACTTATTGAATTTTTAATGTATGGTCAGATTTGTACTCTAGAAATTTAAGGTCAGTTTAATTTTGAACAGGTAGGTACAGACTTTGGCAATTACTCGTTGGAAGATCAGCTCTTAATACAACAAGTCCTGGAACTCTTAAAATTAATAACAGCCAAATTCCGAAGGGTTACAGTCCATGTAAGACTGGTGTACACCTCACAGTAACCGTTTCAAATTAAGATACATCCTTACCATGGTGAGCTATCTGTATGGCCTACCACATATGCTAATGATGCATTACAGGGAAGTGGACTATGATTATTAGCCATGTGCTCTCCTCCCCAGATATGCCTGCAGTAAGGTATTTACATGATCAAACAATTCAGAGAATCATTTGGCTACATAAGTTACATCAGCCACTTGTGTTAATGAATATAACCAAAAGCTTGTGTTCACCTAATTGTGTTAGAGGTAAGTCCCTGGGGAGTTAACGGACAGTTAGTCTTGAGAAAAGTGTATGTGTATTTGTGTCATTGAATGTGTGAGTATGTGTAGAGGTATGAATGATGTAAGATGAATGACTGTGTGTGTGTGTGTGTGTGTGTGTGTGTGTGTGTGTGTGTGTGTGTGTGTGTGTGTGTGTGTGTGTGTGTGTGTGTGCGTATGTGTGCATGTGTGTATGTGTGTTTCTCTGTGTATGTGTATGGGTGAATGGGTGAGTGTGTCCAAGAGTGTGAGCAGATGAAGAAAAGTTGTCTGTTTGTGTGTGAACTCCAGTGGTGGGAGTAACTCATTACAAAAGTAACATGTTACTGTAACATATTACAATTTTGGGTAATTAGTAATGTAAGACATTACTTTTTCAAAACAGTCATCAAGTAATAGTAATATATTACTTTTTTTAGTAACTAGCAACTAGTTACTTTTGCATTACTTTGCAAAATCACAGGTCTGGAGACCTGCCGGGGCAGATACTGAATTATCAAAAAAAAAGGGGGTCTTTGCTGCTGAGTGTTTCTACTCCCTTCCAGGTTTACTGTATGATACACTGCTCTTTGTAATACATGACCCTGCATTAGCTAGAACTGTGCAGCCTTAAGGACACCTCCTTGCAGTACACCATTGCTTTTAGCATACTTAAAGCAAAATGCTGCACCTTTACAGATAGTATGTCAATCTTTAGCTACCCAACATTACTGGGGACCTCTTATCACTATGAATATGCCTAGAAATGAAAGTCCCATTGCATCTCCAAAAGAATTGACCTCCAAGGAGACACAATCCACAAGTAATAAAATACAGTAGTTAGTACCAATTGTCCATTTTTATATTTATCTCCATATGGTGAAAATGGCCCTACATGTCAACAATGATACATTCCTCCTAGCTTCATGAACACCAGGCTAGAACTACCAGTCCATCAGTTCTATCTAATATCCCCACCACCACATTCAAAGAAACATCCCAAACTATCTCAGTGTATTGGTCACAAGCACTATCAATCGAACATGATAGCTACTAGAGGCTGGCTGAGACAGCACTGCCAAGGCATGTTACAAGACTGGGAATAATTTGTCTCTTGTAAGTTTTAGAGGTACTGTTTATAATATAGGACTTTGTATGAATGGTTGCCAGTTTTATTATCAGTGTAATACTTTAGGGCTTCTGATTTTGCCTTAGAATTTTACGCTGTCTGTCTTAAAATTGTTGATTGTAAAAGGTGGACAGCTGTACACACTGAGGCATAACGACCAACAGCTATTCAGCTAATTCATCTCTTCTTATTCTGTAATATTTTAAAGTCAGTAAAACTGTTATTTAAAATGTCTCCCTGTTATGAAACTTTTATCCCTTCTTATTTTATTTTTTTTGCTTTGAACCTGCCTCTAGCAGTAAAAGGTTGTTACACAACTATTTACACTACTTGATGCTGCTAGCTTTTCAAATGCCCAAATTGAGACTTTTTTGTATGTGAGACTTTGCAGGACAAAAATACCTACGGCAACTCTCCTCCATGGTGGCTGCATCTTCTCTTTTAAGAACACTGTGTGCATTACACGTGTGCCAACTCAGATGTTAACATGTTCCTCACCTTCACACGGAATTTAAAATAGCCATTCCATTGAAAGAGAAGGTAAGTAAGAAAGTGAGCGAGTGTATATGTATATATGTATATGTATGTGTGTGTGTGTGTGTGTGTGTGTGTGTGTGTGTGTGTGTGTGTGTGTGTGTACATATATGTATATATATATATATATATATATATATATATATATATATATATATATATATATGTGTGTGTGTATATGGTAACTGCGGTGGTGGTGCTGCGGTAGCGTTGTCGCCTCACAGTAAGACGTTGTCCTGTTTGATTCTCAGCTAAAGCATTTTCTGTGTGGAGACATGCATGAATGGGTGTACCTTCATTGAAGGTTGTGCGTCAGGGCTGGTAACTTGGTACGTAAAAATCTACTGCCAATCATTAGTGGACTGGAGTTCCACTGTGGCGACCCCTAACCAGGAAAAGCCGAAAGATACAACAACAACAACATTCATTTCTGTATGAGAGAGAAAGTGCATGTGTATGTATGTGTATGTAATTTAAGCTATCCTTTCTGTTTGTATGAGAGAGAAAGTGCTTGTGTGTGTGTTACTATGTGAGCGAATAGAGGTGTGTGTGTGTGTGTGTGTGTGTGTGTGTGTGTGTGTGTGTGTGTGTGTGTGTGTGTGTGTGTGTGTGTGTGTGTGTGTGTGTATGTGTGAACTGTCCAGATTTAGCCTCATAGCTTTGGTCGGATTGTCATAACATTTGTGGTTTTCTGGCAAATCCTGGAGGACTGAAGTCACTAAATAATGACATATATGAGATTCACACTTCATAGCCTTCAGAAAATACATACTAAGACACATCCTGTTATTCTAGCAACTTTCTAAGTTAAAAAAGCAATATTTAAAATGTATCCCTATTTTGGGCCATTGTATCCCCATTATTTTAGACTTTGTCCAGATTTCTTGCACTAAGAGGTTGAGGGGTATACATACCTCTTGGCTGTTGAGATGTTTGCCTTATATTTTGGACTATTCCTTAACATTTGTGGTTTTCCGGCAAATCACTGAGGACTGAAATAATTAAATAATGTCAAACATTTGAGGTTCAATTTCTTTTAGAAAATGCATGCCAAGGCAAATGTTATTTTAGCAAATTTCTAAGTCTATAATATCAATATTTAAAATCTGTCCTTATTTTGGGGCCTTTGTCCCATTATTTTACACTTTGTTCAGACTTCTTATGCTAAGAGGTTGAGAGGTATGGAGCTATGGTATGTAATGCCCTAGTTGGAGAGGGGTGCAGATTAGTCAATTAACTTGATCAGGCTTGACCCTATTGGTTACAGGAGATAAGAGTCTGAACCCTGTACATGAACTACCAGACTGCTGAAGGAATTGATCTTCAGTGGAGACTGGAGACAAGAGCCTGAATCCTCTACATCAACTTTCAGACTGCTGACGTGACTGTGAGTTTAAGTTTTAGTACATTTTCCCAGAATTAAGAGTTTCAGTGCATTTTTAAGAGATTATGAGTTTCATTTCATTTCATGAAATTGTGAGTTTCAATGGAAGATAAGTTTACTGCTGCTCATACTAAGTCTGTTTTCAATGTCCAGGAAACTGTTTTGTTTAGCAAATGGCAGTCACTGTTTGTGCTGTACAATTTGAAAGCAGTGTTAGCATAATTGCCTTCAGTGCAGAAAGCTGTGGATTCTACTTCCACACCATGTAGATGGAGTGCTGATATTGCAGTGCCCTTTCAATTGCTGATTATTTGGTGCATTTTAAGGGGGGTAGGGATTCTACACTCCTGAGTGTGTCCTCCTTTGTGTGAGATGCCTAGTAACTATGAACTTGTTGCCGGTTTGTCAGTCATTTCCTATTGCAGTATTACCATCTTACCAATTTCTTTTAATGTAGCAGGCAATTAATTCAAGGGCAGGAGGCACTGAATTTGTAGATGAAACATTGAAATGTAAAGTTGTTTTGCCAGTAGCAACCTCTTCATTAGATACAGATGTGTAATTTAATGTGGAATTATTTGGATGGCTTTTACTTCTACAGAAATTGTGTTTACTGAGTGATATTGGTGGATTGTAATGTGATATGTGATATAACGACTGATAAACTATACTTATGTAAAAGTAGCTCAAGAGTAACTTGCTACTTTAGTTAGTAACTAGTAATAGTAGTATATTACTTTTCAAAAAAGTAATAAGTAATAGTAATATATCACCTTCACTGAAAAGTAACTAGTACTAGTAGCTAATTATTTTTATAAGTAACTAGCATAACACTGGTGAACTCTCTATTGAAATGTGTCGTCCAGCAATGCCTAGTCCTGACATGCTAAAGGGGAAAAAAAGATTGAAAATGCAGAACAGCAAATATCAGACATCACTCTTCTCCTTTAAATTCATTTTTTTGCAAAGTGGCAAGTCCCTCTAGACTTCACGGTATGGAAGTCGAGTCCTCTACACACAGTATTGAACTTACATATACCAACTCTAAGCTCAACATACCTTAGAGAAAAGACAATAGCCTGAGAAATAGCAATATTGGACTTATATGTAAGGCTGGATTTTGGGCAATCCATTCACTACATTACAAGTCTTTGCATTCTAATTCATGACCATTTAAACAATCACTGTTTGTGTATATGCACGAATGATTGAATGTGTGTGTGTGTGTGTGTGTGTGTGTGTGTGTGTGTGTGTGTGTGTGTGTGTGTGTGTGTGTGTGTGTGTGTGTGTGTGTGTGTGTGTGTGTGTGTGTGTGTGACTGTCATACCTTTACACTCTCCTAAACTAGCAGGCATATCCTGACATATTGGAGGGGAAGTAGAACACTGAATAACAGGCACATTCCTTCTATTATGCCTTAAAGGTACTTAAAAAGATAGAATAGAATTTGCCAGCTCTTTCTATCATGCCGTAAAAGCATGCAAAAAGGGACTTGAACGTTTGACAGCATGAAAGACATGGTGCAGGAGGAACACTGGAAACCAGGGAGAATTTATTTATAACATGCCATAAAGCTACATAAAAATTAAATACTGCAATATTTTGTAAAACAAATGACATAGATCTAGGGGAACACTAGACACTAGGGATAGTATTTATATTATGCCTGAAAAGCACGTAAAAATTTCAAATTATGTAACCACAGCTCTCATGCACAGCTTTTTAGCAGAGGTTTAACTAGGAATAGTCCTTAAATATTACTTAAGCTTTTGAAAAGGCAATGTTAAAGTAAAAAAGGGGTGATTTCAAATTCTGCACCCCTGATACAGAGAATAGGAGGATTAAGCCACTACACTAAATGAAGAGTTAATGTAAGTTATTTTTTACAAAATATGAAGTATGAAACTCTAATGTCTCACATTATTCATTAATTGCAAGTATATTTGAACTATGGAGGACAGTGCTTGTATAAGAGGCAACAGGCAGGAATACTCTGTAAAATCAGGGGAAACTTGAAGGAAGTAGAGGCGTGTCCTTGGAGAAAGGCTTCAGGACAAAAAGCAGGAAGAATGCTAGACAACATCAGGGAGATTTTTTTTAAATATTACTTAGACTCACCTAACAAAAAATAAATTAACAGAACACTGTCTAGCATTACAATGCTCTTCTCAGTGTATAAGAAGAATGGCTCTGTAATATCTGGTAATATCAACTGACTGTAAGGATCTGAAAATTAGAGAGCAGGTATAAAAAATGACAAGTGACATCAAGGACATTCTGTCAACTCAGGGAAAAGTAAGACAATAAAGGTGTTTAAAAAAGGCATGTGTCATTGTGTGTGTGTGTGTGTGTGTGTGTGTGTGTGTGTGTGTGTGTGTGTGTGTGTGTGTGTGTGTGTGTGTGTGTGTGTGTGTGTGTGTGTGTGTGTGTATGTCAGAACAAAAGAGCTGGGATGCCTATGCCAATGTGATACATTTACTGGCATTGGGAACTACTGCAGAAAAGTGTTATTTTTCACTTGAGGTAGTTGGGTGGATTTTAGATACATGAACATTTGCTGATAATGAGGTTTTTCTTCATTGTGATTAAGATGTCTCTGAAATGCATTTTCTCAAAGTGTGGAAACAGTCCCTTTTGACCACAACTTTTGCCATCAGTTGTGGTGTTCTTTCCATATCCCTGGGTAAGCACGAGACTATTAATATAACAGCAAAGTTTAAAACTAACTAAAGATTAAAAGCATTTTTTTAGAAGGAAAACCCTCTTCACTTCAGTACTATGGGTTGTACTTCCCACACCCCTGATATATCGTTAAGATAAATAGACAGATAAATCAATATATATATATGGTTCCCTATCAGAAGCTTGAAACACTATAAGCCTGAAAATCAAAATCCTGAAACCAAAAGCCTGAAAATTCAAAATCCCAAAAACCCAAAATCCTGAAACTCAAAATCCTGAAAACACAAATAATGCTAATATGTCACTATAAAGACACTAATATCTACCAACTGACCCTGACCCTAACCCTAAGGTCTGTCAATATCGCACACTCACCTGACCGGCGCCCTAACCCTAACTCACTTAAACCGCCCCTAACCCCAATATTTGTCACTATTGCATACATGCCTAACCTGCGCCCTAACCCTAACTCACTTAAACCGCCCCTAACCCTAACATAAAACCAACCGCACACTCACCTAAACCCAACGCGTGACCTAACACCACAGGGCTAACAATAGCAAAGCCACAATGACGTCAGTATGTCCATTTTGTGTTTTCATGATTTTGAGTTTCAGGATTTTGGGTTTTCGGGATTTTGAATTTTCAGGCTTTTGGTTTCAGGATTATGATTTTCAGGCTTATAGTGTTTCAAGCTTCTGATAGGGAACTATATATATATATATATATATATATATATATATATATATATGTAAATAGGATTAATCTAACATTTGGAATATCAAATGTTTTATGCCAACACAAGCAATCAAATAGTCAGATGATCATGGTATGTCAGCATTACTTTTTCTGAGACTTGTTTAGAACACGGATTGGGCATTTGCACTTTCCCCACTGTTGTGTGATCTGAGGTTTGGTCTAAATAAGTAGCAAGGAGTGTGGAAGGTATAGCCCCTCTATATAGGTGAGGTGTGCAGGAGTTTTTTCATGCCAAAAAAAAACATATTTATTATTTTATGATGTTTTTAGATATTCTGAGTTTTGATCTTTTT
The DNA here is from genome assembly GCF_019279795.1 of Protopterus annectens. Classification (NCBI taxonomy): domain Eukaryota; kingdom Metazoa; phylum Chordata; order Ceratodontiformes; family Protopteridae; genus Protopterus; species Protopterus annectens. The sequence goes on along the minus strand of NC_056728.1, from coordinate 1,985,194,419 downwards.
AAGACCAATATTTGTATATTCAATATTGTAAATTTTCAGTTATGTGTATAACACTCATGCAATTGTATACATATGTATATATTTTAAATATTTATATATTTATATGTGTGTGCATATATATATATATATATATATAGAGAGAGAGAGAGAGAGCGAGAGATGTGAGTCCAAACTGATTGACATAAAAATGTTGTTAGCTTTCTGTGTGCTTAATTAGCTGAACAGTAAGTCAGGTGATTTTTAATGAAAGACTGTCGGGCTGTGGGAAAAGCCTTTTCTCTAGCATTGTGTGAACTTTGGTTGACACATTTAATTAGCAGAGGCATGTGGGAGATGCAGGGGACTTTGCTCCCCTGCAAAAAAAAATAGTTTTTAATTTGCATGAACCAAGGTCATATTACTTTTTTTGTATTGAAATTCAGGCTGTCAATCTACTGACATTTGATTAATTTAATTAGCTTTAACTCACTTCATTAAAAAACAATGGGACAAAGAACTGTATGAGATACAAAAAAACTTGACAAATTAAAACTGGAAAATCAGACAGGTAACAATAATAACATAGAAGAGATTAATAAACTATATAATAAGCATTTAGAAATTTTAAATCAGAAATCTAGGATTAATGTAGAAAAGTGTAAGATAATTAATTTCTCTAATAACCCAAAATCTATGCATAAGTTAGCTAACAGAACAAAACTACTTGGTAAGTCTAACCATATAAAGGAGATTTATTACCATAAGAGAAAGGAAATTTGATGGAAATAGACAATATTTTAAAAGAATTTAGTAATTATTAGAATACAATCAATCAATATAATGTAATAACAGAATCAGAAGGGATAATCAAAAATTTCTCAAAAAATATTAAAAATAAATTATCTGGTTTCCAAGTGAAGCTAATTGATAAACTTGTCTCAATATCTGAAATTCAAACTCAAATTAACAAATTAAAGCCTAACAAGACACCAGGTAATGATAGAATTATACCAGAACTCTATGAGTTACTACTTAAAGAAGCCTTAAACATATTACACCAAGTTTTTTCTATAGTTAAAGACTTAACAAAAGTCCCTTTAAAACTTTTTGTTCGCAAAATGAATTTAAACATTTTATTTAGTAACAGTGGATGGACCTCAACAATGACTTGAGACTTTCTAGTGTTTGTAACTCACCAACTCACCTCAGCCTGCAATTCTTTGAGAAAGTTTGTGAATTTGACTTTAGACATTCATTTAAAGGGCCTTATGCCTATTCAAGCAATTTAAAACCTGAGGAAAGGGAAATATTGTCCTTGATATGGCAACAAAAAGTCAGGATTATACAATCTGACAAGGGTGGGGAGGTTGTGATTCTTGATGTACAAGATTATGTTGAAAGTATGTACAAGATTTTATTTACTAACACATATTGTCAAGTCTCTAGGAATGAGGTAAATATTGCCTATATTAGGATCAAGGTTCAACTAAGTGATATGCTCATGGAAGGACATATTTCTTTACCTGAATACAAATATTTAAAAATGGATGCCCCTACTATCCCCACTATTTTTGGACTTCCTAAATTACATAAACAGATTATGGACCCACCATTCCATCCGATTGTGGATGCTTGTAACCCTGTCACTTCTCCCATTGCAAAATTTTTGGATGTTAAACTGAAAAATTATCATAGGACTTTTTTTCCAAATGTAATAGTGTTGTATTTGATAGTGGTCTCATATTTTTTATGGTGGATGTAAAGATCTATTCACTTTAATTCCACATGACATTGGGTTGCATTGGTTCAGTGAGCATCTGTTTAGGAAAAGATTGAACAAGACTGTATCAACACCTACACAGAAATGATGGAAATTGTGTTGAAAAATAATTATATTTATTTTGACGAACAGTATTTTTTTTAACAAGCAGGTGTTGCTATGGGAGCCTCTTGTTGGCCACTTTATGCCAGCATTGTCATGTGCAAGTGGGAAAGAAGATTTCTATTTGGTTATTCTGGGTTTAATGACTATATTTTATACTTGAGATATTTGGATGATTTGTTTTTCATCTGGAAGGGTGACAACAACAGTGTTATTAATTTCATGGATTATATAAACAACACAACTAATTTTCTTCAGTTTACACATGTAGTGGGGAATGACAGCATCAGGATGTAAGACTAGAAAAGGATGTGGCACATGGGAGATACATTTCCACCATTTATAGGAAGCCCACATACTCAAATGGATTCTTGCATTTTGACAGTTTTCATCCCCTCCCCCAGAAAAAAGTGGTGGTTAAAGGACAATTTGTCAGAGCTGCAAGGATGGTCTCTAATTTTGATTCCTTTCTTGGGGAATGTAGTCTTTTGGAAGACATGTTCATATGGAGGGACTACCCTGCATCTTTTGTGCAGGAAATTAAAAAAAGAAGTAGTGGTTAAGAGACAACTGGGTATTTATTCACTCATATTGGTTGGAAATGTTATAAACCCTCAAAACTGTTCTGTTACTAGTAATTCTACATTCAACAGGGAAGGAAATGGGATGGAAGTAACTAACAATGTTAGTTTTAGACTGCCCTTTATTACTAGATATTCTGCTGACCACCTGCAAATGCAAGAAATCTTACAAAAGAACTGGGGTATTCTAACTGGGGATTGTGAAGTTTGAGGTAAAGTTAGTACAAAGCCTTCTATTGTGTGGAAAAGGGGACTTAACATTAAAAATTTGTAGAAAGACCTATACTCAAAGTTGACAATGCCCAAATTAGGTGTATGTACCAATGTGGTATGTGCCATTTTTGTAGATTCATTTATGTGGGGAACTGTTTGAAATTAATGGTTTCAGCTTTAGGATTAAAGGATATTGCAACTGTAACAGTACCAGGGTAGTTTATGGGGCATTGTGTCAGTCATGTCCTGCCTTTTACATCGGCAAGACTGAGCGGATGCTTAAGCAACGCATCTATGAAAATAATTATGACATACGGGTAAAAAAAACTACTAATGCACTTTATAAGCACATCCTGGAATTTCCTGAACATTATTTTAATTTCATTGTGATTGAGCAGGTCAAACGGAATAAAAGGGGTAGACCTTGACAGTTGTTTCTGGAAAACTAGGAACTTTACTGGATATTGAGTTTAAATGTTGTGGGTTTTCCTGGTTTAAATGAACTAGCATCTATTGGTTGTGTACTAAAAATGAAGGCATAACTTAGATAGATTTGGTTATTATGGTTCTTCACATAATGATATATATATATATATATATATATATATATATATATATATATACATATTTATGGTTTTAAAGTTTTAAATGTATGTATTTTAAGATGTTGTGTAATGTGATTCCTTTCCTTTTTTCTTTTGCACATTTACTTTTGATTTTAATCAGTTAATTAGTTAATGAACTCGGGGTGGATCATGTGACATGGGAGAGATTTTTAAACGTGGCTTTTCAGTTCATTTTTTATCTGATGAATTCTTGTAATGAACTTGACAAAAGCGATTATGGTTATTTGATTCAATAAAACAGTGGTGGACCTACTCCTGGCTTCCTGCTTTCCTTCGTGTTTTTACTTGTTTGTGGAATTGTGATGATAAAAGTCCCTTCCTCCTGTAAATATACTCTTATATCCCCAATTAAAAAAATAACAAAGATACAACTGAATTCTGTTCGTACAGACCATTTTCACTTTTAAATGTAGATTACAAATTAATCATGGCGATTCATGCTAATAGATTAAAATATATTCTGCCTTCCATGATTAATGAGGATCAGACTGGTTTTATTCTAAATAGAAATACTTAAGACAATATCAAAAGAATAATCACAGTAATGGGCTATGTAAACAAAACAAAAGAGAATCTAACATTAATGAGTCTCGATGTTAACAATGTTTTTGACTCTGTGAATTGGAAATATATTTTTCTAGTCTTACTGGAATGTAATTTTTCTAGTAATTTAACATACCTTATAAATCGTTTTGTATACATTGAAATAGATACGTTTACTTCTGTTTCAGTACAAATTCTGAAGGGAACTAAAGAAGGATGTCCTCTTTCACCCTTGCTTTTTGCTATAATTATGGAACCTTTTGTTAATTTTATTAAGTCAAATTTAGACATAAAAGGCATTAGCATAAATGTGAATTTGGTTTCTAAAACCCAATTATTTGCATTGTCATTCCTCTGACACTAAGTAATAGTGATAGTTCCCTTTCTGCTGTTTTTAAGGCAATGGATGAGTTCCAAAAAAACATTTGTCTCTCCTTTAATGATAATAAAACAAACATGCTACCAATAAATGCCAATATTGACATGATAAATGATAGATTTACTAAATACAGTGGCAAAGAGAGAAAAATCAACTATTTAGGGATAATTACAACAGATAACATTAATACTATAATAAATTACAATTATACTAACAGAATAATCAGTATAAAGAATCTAATAAATAAATGGAACAAAGTTTTCTTCACAATGGAAGAGAGACAATTTATAAGCAAAATGATTTTTTTGCCAAAACTTTTATATGTCATTCAAAACTTATCTTTACCTCCATCTAAAACATCTATTAAAGAATGTAATACATTAATTTTAACATTTCTTTGGTTCCCCACCAAACCAAGAATTGCCTTAATTCATCATATAAGATACTGGATAGCAGGAGGGATCAGACTACCGGATATAGAATGATATTCTTTATCATCAATTATAAAAACAATATCTGTTTGGATAAATAATATTTCTACAGCCAATTGGAAAGAGTTTCTGGGATGCCGTTTCATAAAATTTAAACAAAATATAAACTCTAATCATAATCTTACACTGCACAGTAGTTTACATTGGTTGCTAAAAGATTACTTTTCAGAAAGGGGTCACCAGACAATTGACTTTTATTTTATTTCTACTATATTACATACCTTTAGAAACTTAATTTATAGAAATCCAACATATAAGGCATGTTTTTTCTTCTTTTCCCCGTGTCATGCACTCAAAATAATATTTTCACTTCAAAATTAAACACAATGATTACAACTAAAGAAAAAATCAGATATATTGGTTTCAATTAATGAATAATTATAAACTGTATTCTGTTGATTATATCATAAGTAAATATGATTTAAGCAAATATATGTGGTTGGCTGTATAATCTCACAGTCAATATGTAGAAGGTAAAATTAAGTTAATGTAACAAGGGTAAGCTATCTTATCCCAAAGTTAATTGAATTTTTAATACTATTAATATAACAAAACACACTGGGAGAGAGTCTTTTATCCAACTTATATAGAGTGTTGAGAAAATAAACAAAATGTTGCAATGACAATTGCTGGAACTATTTTATTCATATTAATAACAAACCTCGAGATGAAGAGGATAGAAAATCATTTTTAATATCTTCCAAGCAGATAACTCCTTCTCTTGGATGGAAACTTTTTATTTGGAAATTCTTGCATAGATCTTTCATCACACCTCATAAAATTGAATTAATGCAAGTTTGTTGAAGTAAACAGAAGCTTACAGCAGATTGGCAACAAATATTCTTTGATTGTGTTGTACTTATACCTTATTGGAATAATATTAGTTATTTTACAGGTTTTATTTGGGGACAATATTATTTTATCTAAGTCATTAATTATTTTCAATACCCCTACTCCTGTTTGTGTTAAAAGAATAAAATACCCTCTTTTATGGTCTATTTTATCAATTGTAAGGAATTGGAAGATGAAGCTACACCGTCTTTCAAAGAATTCACAAATATTGCAACCAAAGTATGTCATATAGAAATTATCACCATTAAATCAAGATGTACTAAAATCACCTCCTTGTATAATATATGGAAAATTTTCAAGGAACTACTTGATAAACAAAAATAGCTATACTCATATTAATTGTAATGTATAAGAATATTTTGAGAATCTTTATTGTTAGTAGACACTGTTGTAAATAGTTGTTCTTGTTTGTTCTTGTTTCTGTTGTTCTTTTTGAGTGTCTTCATTGTTAGTAGACACTCTTGTAAACAGTTGTTTATTTTTGTTCATATTGTTGTTTTTTTATGCTCACACATTCCTAAATAAAATTATTGGCATAATGAATTTGTTTAGTTAAAATCTAATAAACACTTTTTCAATAAAAATAGATCCATGTGTGTGTGTGTGTGTGTGTGTGTGTGTGTGTGTGTGTGTGTGTGTGTGTGTGTGTGTGTGTGTGTGTGTGTGTGTGTGTGTGTGTGTGCGTGTGTGTGTGTGTGTGTGTGTGTGTGTATATATATATATATATATATATATATATATATATATATATATATATATATATATATACAGGTTGATATAATTGAATTTTGAAAATTCAAAATTCATATGGTTGAGACCATATGTTCGAGTTTCTGAAAACTGAAATATAAAAATAAAAAAAATATGCTTCTCAGTCCCAATGTGATCAGATGAATGAAAAAGTTACTATTCAAGTCAGGACTGATGTGAAAAAATTATTTATTAGAAATTTTAGAACCATATTGTATGGTAATATCTTGACTAAAAAAATGGACAATAGAGAACCTTTGATTGTTTTTTAATGTAGAAGGTGGTTAGATTAAATATATTCCAAGACTAATTTATGTTGGGAAGGTTAAATGAAATGTTCACTTTTGGAGACAATCCAAAATATGCTTCCACTGTGGGCCTGAAAATCATTTAATTATAGTGTCCCAAATGCATTTGTTTTTTTTTGCTAAATAATTTTTATTTTTTTTGTTTGTAGACAAATTATGATACAGTAAATTTTAAATTACAATTCAAAATAAAAGAAAATAGTTAATAACCATAACAATATGTACAATATTTACAGGTGGTCCAATGAAAAGGATTAACCAATAAGGTTATAAAGAGGAATAATCTCATAGAACTGGTATAACCTTTACTGGCATATATTCACATAAGTTCATCTTAGTTTATGGCATTTCAAATTCATGTAGAAGAAATTCTGTCCTTTTGTAATGTGTCTATAAGTATTAAGATTTTATTCCAAGGATTGTCTGTCCAACGTCTGGGAAAAAATCTTTCTTCTTTGACTTTTATTTCTTTCTGTGCAGATTCCTTTAATAGAGATATGAAGTCTTCATAACTTGGAGGAACAGTGGATTTCCATTTTCTTGTTATACATTTTCTGGCTACAGCCAGAATAGACCATAAAAGATATTGATCACTTTTACTCATAGTTACTGAATCATCTACATTCAAAAAAATTAAATATTTTGTTAGAACAAATTTATCATTATAAATGGCTTGAAAAAATCTATCAATATCTTCCCAGAATTTTTTAATGCAATCATAAAATATATGTATCCAATCTGCCTTACACTTTACAGTACATCTCCAGCATGTGGGCTTATGGGCAGGGTCAAATATGGCTATTTTATATGGTGTATAAAAGGCTCTGTGTAAAAATTTCCATGTGAAGATTTTCCATATCTGGAAGTTTGATGTTAGCTTAACTGACAACAAAAGGTCATTTATGCCTTCAGATGATAGATTTATTGTCAAGTCCTTTGTTAAGATGTTCACAACATTTTGACCTATTTTGGCTTTATACACTATTAAAATTTTGTATAATTTAGATATAGAAATTAGTTTATTATGATTTCCATAAATCGATTCTTGCATATATTTTATGAACTTAGGTATAGTATTAAGGCTTGAACTATTAATAATTCTACATAAATTACTTGCATATTGTAGTATTTTTTGAAGTTCTGTTCTGTCTATTTCAGATATACTAAACTCATTTATTACTTGTTGGGTGGTTAATGTACTGTGATTATTTAAGCATTGAAACCAGTAAATAAAGTTTTTGGAGTCCCAATTAATGAGTATTTTTTCTTGGATTTTTTCTTTAAAATTCTTTGATGTTTTAAATGGTATTAAGAGATTGAACCATAATTTTATATCTGGATTTGTAATTATAAATTTTCTAAATAGATTATAAATATTATTCAGATATGATAAATTAGTGGGCTTTGTTGTTTTATTTTGTAAGCTATGACATAGTACATGCCAAAATATGTTGTTATAATTCTCCAACTCCATATTTTTTAATATTTTGTTTTCATTTAAGAAGAAAGTTAAATGTAAAATTTTCCATGCGGATGAATAATTTGGATTTACCCAATTTAGTATAAGTTTAATGATGGAAGCTTTAATATACATTTCTATGTCTGGAAATTTAATTCCTCCCAAGTCCCAGGGTCTAATATGATGTGAGAATGCAATTCTATTCTTTTTGGATACCAAAGAAAATCCATTAAAAGTTTCTGTATTGTCTTTATAACTTTTTTATCTGGTAAAATAGGGATTGCTAATGCTATATAGTTTATTTGTGGTAGTAATATCATTTTTATTAACTGTAACCTATCTTCCAAGTTTAACATTAATTTATTCCAGCTATTAACATGTTTTTGAATTAAATTTTGGATTTTATTATAATTTAAGGTCGTGGTAGTATCTATGTTCTCAGATATAAGAATTCCTAGATATTCTAGTGAAGAAACATTTTCTCCAATTATTTGATATTTATTCAGATGCAGGTCATCTATTTTATTTAGAAGTATATGTTTTGATTTGGATTTATTGAAACAAAGACCTGAAATGGAAAAAAAATCTTCTACTTGTTTCTCTAATTCTTGCATGGACTCTTCATTCTGTCTTAAAGTCAGCAATATATCCTCAGCAAATAACATGATTTTAGAATTAAATTTATTGTAAAAGTTAATTCCTTCTATTTTTAGATCACTTTGTATTGCAGACGCAAATAATTATATCGCCAGGGCAAACAGGATGGGAGACATAGGGCAACCTTGCTTAGAGCCTTTAGTTATTTTGAAAGCTTCCGAGGTAAATGGGCCTAATTTTACATAAGCCAGGTTGTCTTTATATATATTCTTTATTAAATTTATAAAGTTTAATGGGAATTCAAAAAGTTCCAAAATTTTAAATAGATACTTCCAGTTTACCGAATCAAATGCTTTCTCTATATCTAATGTGATTATATGAGCTTCTGAATTGTCTCTGTTCAAAGCTTCTATAATGGTTAAAATTCTCTGAATATTGTCATATGTGTGTCTTCCAAATATAAAGCCTGTTTGGTCTTCATTTATGACTTTAGTCAGGGATTTCTTAATTCTATTTACTAAAATAGACATAAAGATTTTATAATCATTATTAAGCAGAAAGATAGGTCTATATGAACTACATTGGGATGGATCGCTTTTATCTTTTTTTATAGGGGTAACTAGTGAATATTTCCAGGATGGTGGAGTAATCATTTGAGTATGAATATCATTTAGCATGTTATGAAGTAGAGAAATTGCTGAATTTGGAAAAAATTTATATAATTCCATTATTATTCCATCCATTCCTGGTGATGTGTTGTTTTTACTTACTTTAATTATATCTTTTATTTCTTTTATGGAGATATGCTTGTCCAATTCTACTTTTAATTGGTCAGGTAGTTTTTTTATTAAGGAACTATTAAATTTCCGATCTGAAAATAAAATATTATTATCATTATTTCCATAATGCTTAGCATAATAGAACTTAAAAGCTTCAAGAATATCATTCACATCAGATACCTTTTTTTTCCCTTTTCCTTCATGTATTATATTTATGATGTTATTTTCTAGGTTCTACTTTTTAATTCTCATTGCTAGATTATGAAAGTGTTTTGGAGAAGTTGACATTGAAGCAAATTTTAGTTTTTCCAAAGCTAGATTTGTTTTATGAGTGAGGAATCCATTGTATTTTTTATTTAAATCTATAATTTCTTTTTTTTTTCCTGAGAATCTATTACATCATAAGAACTTGTATTTACTTCTGTTATTCGTTTTTGTATGTTATACAATTCAGATTCCCATTCCTTTGTTTTATTTTTAAACCATCCTATAATCTTGCCATACAAAAAAGCCTTGAGTGTATCTCAAGTTATTATATTATTTGTATCGTTAATAGGATTTGTTTCTAAGAAATATTTGATTTCTGAATCTAGCCAAGGTTTAAACTCTTAATTTAAGGATGTAAGCTGGTATTCTAGTTATAGTGTTTAATCTTTTGAAATCAATTTGTAGTTTAAGAATTAAGGCATTATGGTCTGAAAGGGGACATGGGATAATAGAAAATTTTGTTATCCTACTGTTTAAATCAGAGGAGACCAATATTTTATCTATTCTTGTTTTAGTATTAAAGTGATAATCGCTATGTGTGTAACTTAATGAGTTAGAATCTTTAAAATTAAATGTATCTATTAGATTTAAGCTTTCTAACCATCTCTTGAAATATTTACTTACGGGTGTGAGACATAACTTTCTTTTATTAGTTGTTTCAGAGTTATCTAGAATACAATTGAAATCTCCCCCCATTATTATCATACCTTTATTTACTTTGTTAATTAATTCTATGTGTTTTTAACCATAGACAATCCTATTCCAGGAATCCAGTAAATATTTATTAAAGTCCAAATTCTATTTTGATATTTTATTATTACAATTGATATTAACCCTTCTTTATCTTCGTGTTTGTAAATGATCTGAGGAATAACTACACTTTTTTTCCATAAAATTATAACTCCTCTTGTTTTTTTTTTTGTAAAGGGAGTGTGAAAGAATTAGATAGCCACTAGGTTTCCATGTGAAATTATCATCTCTTAAAATGAGATTCTTGTATAAATATGATTTGTGCTTTTTGTAATTTCAAATATCTTAGAAAATTCGACCTGTTTATAGAATTGTTTAAGCCATTAATATTTATAGATAATAAAGTTGTGTCTGTCATTTTTTTAAATACTTATTTGTACTTTTGGATTGTTTGTTCTTGAAATTTTGTTTTACTTTGGAAATTAATGTGTTTTGAGTATTAGATTTATCCTTTCTTTTAAAAGTTATTTTGAAATGAATATATTTATTTCTATTTATGCTTAAAAAAAGTTTCAAATTGGACCACCAAAAAATGAAAAAGCTGAAAAACATTGCGTTAACATAAATTGAATAAACAATTAATGATATTACCATTCTAAATCCCAAACATGAAGTGTCTAGCACCTCAAATCTGTTTGGACTTAAAAGTTCAAACAGATTTACCCTCAATAATAATAGTTGCATTAATGAAGAAATGTTGCTTTAAATTGAGCTCCTCAAAAAAAATGAAAACTAAAACCAGAGAACAAGATACACTTATTATGTAAATAACATATATACCTAGTCTGTGAAGTTTTGTTCATTACTAATTAGATTCTAAAATGAGATATTATTTCAAATTACAAACAATTTTAAATAAGACATTTGTTAATTACTTTAACAATATATTAGATGTTCATTTTTCATTAATATTATGAAATTTTTGCAAATTACCAATTGTAAATAATATATTAGCAAATGTCAGTTCATTAATTGTCATTAGTGATATTTAACATTGTTATTAATAATAAAAAGAAGTAGAGTGAGTATGATAGATAGATACTGTTTAAAATAAAAGAGATTTTTTTACATATTTTTAGATCTATATAAGTTATTACATCAGCATAGTGAAGTTAATTGACATATAGCTAACCACTTTATCAAAACCAATTAAAGTCTTTACAGACAATAATATTCATTTATAAGATTTAATATAATAACAGTTAGAATTAAAGCAATATTTATAGTGCTTTACATTAAAGCATTTTCTCATTCTTCGGTCAATGTCAATTTTATAACTCTGATAATTCCACAATCTAACATTAATAAAATGTGTAAAAAATTTCACTCCTAAATTACTTATATGTGATCTTTTGTAGTTCTGTTATTAGTAAGTTATTATTCATAAGAATTTCTCTATTAAGTTCAAATTAAAGATCACATATATCAGAATATTGACTTCTGCTTATCACAAATGTAGTGAACGTCTGGTAACTAGTAAAAGGTCTCAACTTATATGTTAAAACTATAAAACAAAAAGGAGAAAGGTCAAAATTAGAATTATACTTGCAAAGGAAATCTACCTTGATAATGGTGCAATAGCACTCTTGTCCCATAACTAATCATTTATAATAAACATTTTACGTATAGTACTTCTTTTATACAATAACAAGTATGATAAAGCAATCTTTAGATAAATGAAAGTATAATTCCCAGTAAGCTGACACTCAGGATCTTCACCTTCCCTTTTCCTTCCCTCTTCTTCCATTTCTATACAACTTAACAGCTATAAGAAACTCATCCAACCCAGTGTCGGTTAGATGTGTTCACAGAGCACATGTATTATACTTTTACCAGACACTCACCCATTAAGACACAACATTATTTAAATGATTTACTATCTTTCTTGTTATAATAGCGTTGTCTTCAAAGCAGATCTAATGCTATACTTGCATGAGATATTAACTGAGATTGATAATAAACCATAAATTTTTAATAAAATACGAAAGAATATATGAAGTGTGAGAATAATTGAAGCAAACGCTTCCTTTACTGTAATCAAAACAGCGGTGTTAAGGAAAGAACTCTGCGATAGTGCGTGTTTACACGCCATCTTGTGATCAGTAACTTAAATTGCATCTAAACATGCTAGGATATATCGCGTGCTTATGAATGTGGACGGTGAACAACTTTTCAGACAAAAAAACTGAAAAAGCCGAGCAGAAGGCTTATGAATACTGTCCACCTTCAGATGATACTTTAATGTTCTAGATGCTTCCCAAAATGTTCACAAGTAATTCCATTTTATAATATTTTTATTAATATACTTTACATTAATTCAAATTAACAAATTGTAAATGTGTACCTCTAAGCTACATAAAACATTCACCAAGAACAACAATATTTATTCAGGCAATGATAGCGCACTATTCTGGTAACTAAATACTTGTATATGGAAGAAACAACAGTGTTAGAGAGGAAAACTCTGCAATAGTGTGTATTTACATGCCATCTTCTGGCCAGTAACTTAAATTACATCTATGTACAGTTAAATATATCGTGTGCTATGTATGAAGCGGTGAACAACTTTTTAGATAAGGAAACTAAAAATAACTGAGCAGAAGGCTCGTGGATGTTTTTTTTTACTTTCAAATAATACAGTAATATACTGAATACATCTAAAATGTTCATGAGTAATTCTATTGTATAACATTTTTATCACAATACTCTACATCAAACTAAATCAATGAATTTTGAATGTGCACTTTTGAATAAATTGTTATTTTGCACTGTTCTAGTAACCAAATACTTGTATAGAGAAGAAATAGCAGTGTTAAAGAAGAAAACTCTGTGATAGTGTGTATTTACACGCCATCTTCTGGCCAGTAACTTAAATTACATCTATGTATAATTAAATATATCACGTGCTATGTGTGAAGTGGTGAACAACTTTTTAGATAAGGAAACTAAAAATAACTGAGCAGAAGGCTCGTGGATGTTTTTTACTTTCAAATAATACAGTAATATACTGAATACATCCAAAATGTTCATGAGTGATTCTATTGTATAACATTTTTATCACAATACTCTACATCAAATTAAATCAATGAATTTTGAATGTGCACTTTTAAATAAATTATTATTTTGCACTATTCTAGTAACCAAACACTTGTATAGAAAAGAGACAGCAGTGTTAAAAAGGAAAACTCTGCAATAGTGTGCATTTATACGCTGTCTTCTGGCCAGTAACTTAAATTACATCCATGTAGAGTTAAATATGTCGCGTGCTATGTATGAAGCGGTGAACAACTTTTTAGATAGGGAAAGTAAAATAACTGAGCAGAAGGCTCGTGGATGTTTTTTTACTTTCAAATAATACAGTAATATACTGAATACATTTAAAATGTTCATGAGTGATTCTATTGTATAACATTTTTATCACAATACTCTACATCAAAATAAATCAATGAATTTTGAATCTGCACTTTAAAATAAAATAAATGTGATTACTAAAAATGATAATATTTATTCAGGCATTGAAAGTGCCTTAATTTATCAACTGAGTAGTTGTAAAGAGAAAACCAATTAAAATGGCAGCTTATATTAAAAGCTTAGTGACAAAATAAAAAGAATGTCTAGTATACTTCATTGGTTATTGTTTTCAAGCATTTAGAGTAAGTATATAGAGAATAAGTATTTAGAGAATAAGTAAATAGAGAATACGTATTTAGAGAATAAGTAAATAGAGAATAAGTATATACTTCAGGGCTTTAGTAAGTTATTAATTAGTACTAACATTTAAGTATTATATTAAACTAAACAATTAAGTAAGAAAAGAAAAAAGAAAAAAAGAACTGCTTTATACTAGTGTATTAAAGAGTTTAGTTTTAATATATTATAATCATACCTTGGTTGATACTTTGAGAGAAATAGTATCATCAGAGTTCTTTTTGTCAGTCTTTTGTTTCTTTTTTTCTCTTGCCTCCGACCAGATATTTTTTCCTGGAGCCCTTTTTAAAGAGGATGAATTTAACCAGTCCATTTCTTCAGGTAGTGGAATTATGTTATTATTCTTTATGAAAGATGTGGCTTCCTCTATGCTGTTGAATGTTCTAATGTCATTGTTATATTGGATTCTTATTTTGGCTGGATAAGAGAGCTGCGCTTTGATTTTATGTTGTTTTAAAAGTTTTACTAATGGCCACGTTTTCTTCCTTATATCCAGAACTCGTGTTGAATAGTCATTATCAAATCTTAATAATGACTGTTTATACATAACAGGACTTTTCCTCCATGCAGATCTCAGTATAAGCTCTTTATCCATAAAAGAAAGAAATTTAACTACTATGGATCTTGGAGCTGATTTAGAAGAAATAGAAAGTGGCTTACCGATAGCTCTGTGTGCCCTTTCTATCCCATAAGATAAGCCTTCTTTTAGTCCGAGAACTTCAGGAAACCAAGAGTTCAAGAATGAGATAATGTCGTCACCTTTCGGATTTCTCTGGAAGACCAAAAATCCTTATGTTTGTCCTTCTTTCTCTATTCTCTATATCATCAACTTTATTTATTAACCAAGTGTTCTGTTGTAGCAGAAAGTGAGTATGTAGTTCACTTTCTTTTAACCTCCCATCAACATCACTTAAGGAAGTCTCAATGTCTGATATTTTTGTTTGTTGCTGTTGTAAGATTTCTTTAAAACTTCTGTTTGTTTTTGGCAGTTATCTTTAAGACTTTCTAGATTTTCAGTAAATCTGTCCATTTTTAGCGATAAGTCCAGCAAAGTAGCAGATATCTGTTGCATCTTTTTTTTATAATAGAGTCTGAGTGTGAATTCTTGGAGTTACTCATCTTCAAACAGTTTGGAATGTCCTCTGTAGTATTTGACAGGAAAATTTCAGAATTTTTCTTCAAAATTGGTAGTTTTGTTATAAATTACTTCATCTTCGATATTTACCCAAAATTTTTTAAATATATTTAGTTTTTCCTGTATTTTCTAGTATGAGTATGAAGAGCTCAAAATCAAGCTGCTCTAAGTTAGCCATTAGGCTCCGCCCCCACCAAATGCATTTGTGATCAATGTGGGGAATGAGGATATGTAATATCTATATCTATATCTATATATATATATATATATATATATATATATATATATATATATATATATATATTTCAGACTATAAAACTTTATTGGCTCTGATAATTGAGAATTATGTCTTTCTACAGTAAGTTAAAGGAATTCAAAACTTAAATGGATTTAATATTGACAAAAATAAATTCAGACATGAAATGAACAATTTATAGAATGAGCATGAGCCCTTTCTATAATGTAAAGCTGAATGGTGAGTGACTTTTAATATTAAGTACAAGAAGATTTATGTTGCATTGGAGAATAAATATTTAAATCAGATAAAAATGGCTTATGTTAAAAAGGTTCATGATAAGTATAATGAGTTGTAACAAAATGGTTCTTTATTTTAATTAAATGAAAAGTGATTTATGAGGAAAATAAGAGAAGACTTGATAATGTAATATGGAAGCAAAGATATCTAATTAGAAAAAAGATAAAGTTCCTCCTTTTTAGGAAAGCTAATAAAGACAAGAGAAGCATCCATAGAGGAACTGGTGTCTAAAAATATGGGTCTTAAGTTACAGATCAAATGGAAATAATGAAAATGGCTGAATTTTTAATGGAAATATAAATATATGAGTACTGATAGAAAATGTACCTGTGAATTTAATAAAATAAGTGCTATTGATAATGTACTCTTAAGAATATTTCTTTGAATTAGATCAAGTACTACCATTGGTTAATGACAGTGCAGCTTAGTTATAGATGGACTAGGGTAAGATTTTTTACAACAATTATTGAGGAAAATGTTATTTATAGACATATGCAATGAATAAAAAATAATGGTTTCAGAAATAATGATAGCTGCAAAATATGTGTTAAGTTAATATGGATAGAAGGACATAGGAATTCACTGGAAAATGGGTGGCCTATTACTTTAAATAAAATGGGTTATACACTTATTATGGACATTATACAACTTGGATTTGAAAAAGGTTTTCAAAAAGTATGGCATGAAGAACTTTATAGTATAAGTAAGAAATAAGTCAAAAATGGTAATTGTTATAAAACAGGTAGTGACTTTTAATTTATACTAGGGTTCAGATGATAAATAGTTGGATCTGAAATGGAAAAGGTTTTCAGTAATGTGAACTATAATCAAATGTGGGATAATTCAAAGATCTATGGAGTTTGTCCTGCAGCTTTTGAATTTTTTAAAAGTGCTTATGAAATTATTTTAATTACACTAATAGTAAATGGGATGGATAGTTTGGTCACAAGATTAAAGTTCAAAATTGATTAAGACAAGGTTGTCCTATGATATCTATTTTATATGCTTTAGGTTCACATGTTCATTTATTGTTACCATGCTAATGACCACTATGGCCTTTACAAGCCTAGCTGTACACTCCAAATCATTTGGGTCCCAAGTATCATATAGGAAGCATGCTAATAAGCAGGTAGCTAAGGATTTGTAGGGAAGATGTAGGTTTGACTACTACTTTTCTTATTGACAACCTCTGTCCATAAGGGACATAGGGGCCAGATGGGAGGGGGGATCAATTTACAACTTTCCTTTCAATTATCAAGGTGTTGTTTGAATAGGGTCAGGGCTGAACTCTATTTTACATGGATGTGGAGCCTATTCCATAGTCCAAGGATCCTTTGGGACATATATCTGTATCTACAACACATTCTATTTATGTCAAAAATGAAGTTCAGATCCCTGGATCTAGTGTTTCTCACACTTCTTATTTTGTGCATGTCCAACTGATCCATCAGGGCTGGGTCTGAGGAAGCCCTGTAAGCCAGGAAAGGCCCCCTCTCAGCAGCCTGTATGAGACTAAATACAAAGACAGAGCCTTTAGGTGATCAGTGTAAGACAGAGTATTCCTGGCCTGAATTCTCCTGGTGAGAAACCATTATGAGTGTTCCAGCTGTTGCAAGTGTCTGGTTAGATGCATGCTAAAGGGGGAACTTTATTCAGTGAGAGGTCTGATAAGGCCCTTGGACCTGGATGTCATACCTCTACCTGTATGACTGGTGACACAGAATGATTTTCTTATCTTAGCTTCATGAAAATAATGAAAATGGCTGAATTTTAATGGAAATATAAATATATGAGTACTGATAGAAAATGTACCTGTGAATTTAATAAAATAAGTGCTATTGATAATGTACTCTTAAGAATATTTCTTTAAATTAGATCAAGTACTAGCATTGGTTAATGACAGTGCAGCTTAGTTATAGATGGACTAGGGTAAGATTTTTTACAACAATTATTGAGGAAAATGTTATTTATAGACATATGCAATGAATAAAAAATAATGGTTTCAGAAATACTGCTAGCTGCAAAATATGTATTAAGTCAATATGGATAGAAGGACATAGGAATTCACTGGAAAATGGGTGGCCTATTACTTTAAATAAAATGGGTTATACACTTATTATGGGCATTATACAACTTGGATTTGAAAAAGGTTTTCAAAAAGTATGGCATGAAGAACTTTATAGTATAAGTAAGAAATAAGTCAAAATGGTAATTGTTATAAAACAGGTAGTGACTTTTAATTTATACTAGGGTTCAGATGATAAATAGTTGGATCTGAAATGGAAAAGGTTTTCAGTAATGTGAACTATAATCAAATGTGGGATAATTTAAAGATCTATGGAGTTTGTCCTGCAGCTTTTGAATTTTTTAAAAGTGCTTATGAAATTATTTTAATTACACTAATAGTAAATGGGATGGATAGTTTAGTCACAAGATTAAAGTTCAAAATTGATTAAGTCAAGGTTGTCCTATGATATCTATTTTATATGCTTTAGGTTCACATGTGCATTTGTAGTTACCATGCTAATGACCACTATGGCCTTTACAAGCCTAGCTGTACACTCCAAATCATTTGGGTCCCAAGTATCATATAGGAAGCATGCTAATAAGCAGGTAGCTAAGGATTTGTAAGGAAGCTGTAGGTTTGACTACTACTTTTCTTATTGACAACCTTTGTTCATAAGGGACATAGGGGCCAGATGGGAGGGGGGGGTCAATTTACAACTTTCCTTTCAATTATCAAGGTGTTGTTTGAATAGGGTCAGGGCTGAACTCTATTTTACATGGATGCGGAGCCTATTCCATAGTCCAAGGATCCTTTGGGACACATATCTGTATCTACAACACATTCTATTTATGTCAAAAATGAAGTTCAGATCCTTGGATCTAGTGTTTCCCGCACTTCTTATTTTGTGCATGTCCAACTGATCCATCAGGGCTGGGTCTGAGGAAGCCCTGTAAGCCAGGAAAGGCCCCCTCTCAGCAGCCTGTATGAGACTAAATACAAAGACAGAGCCTTTAGGTGATCAGTGTAAGACAGAGTATTCCTGGCCTGAATTCTCCTGGTGAGAAACCATTATGAGTGTTCCAGCTGTTGCAAGTGTCTGGTTAGATGCATGCTGAAGGGGGAACTTTATTCAGTGAGAGGTCTGATAAGGCCCTTGGACCTGGATGTCATACCTCTACCTGTATGATTGGTGACACAGAATGATTTTCTTATCTTAGCTACATGTTGGTCAAAGTTCAGGTTGTTCCCAAATCCCTTACTACTGGGTCAACTCTTAGGGGTGTTTTACTGATGGAATAATTAACTTAGAGTGACAGTTTCCCAAAAGGCATTTTTTGCCATTGAGTTTTAGGCCACAGCTTTGGCACCAGTCATTTATCTGTGTGAAACCCATCTGCAAGAATTTCATGTCTTGGGAATAATCTGTAATAGCTCCCAATTTACAGTCATCTGCAAACTTGGCAAACCAGATGCCTTTAACTAATGAAGTAAATGCCAAAGAGGAGGGGGCCCCAAAATGGAGCTCTGGGGTACTCCACTGGTGACTGATCTCTTGGTTGAGGTAGCCTTACCAATCCTGACTTCTTCAGTCCTGCCTATGACCCAACCAGCAATCCAGCAAGTTATGTAAGGTTTTACACTTATTTCAGAGAGCTTGTTAACAATGCCTGAGTAGGATATTGTATCAAATGCCTTAGCCAGTCAACCATTGCCTTGGTGACCCTCTCAAAGACATCTATTTATTTTATTTATTTATTTGCAGTTGGTTTACCAGGATAGTCCATTGGGCCAAAATGAACCCATTTTCAATGGAGTCCTGGGGAGAAAAGCTCCAAATAATCTAGGTTACAGTAAGTTATTATACAAAAATTAAGATTCAAACAATTGCAGTAGTACATGAAACATTAGAGGTAATACAGACTTGTGATGAAACTTACATATGATACAGACTAAGAGAGGAATGTTGCAAAGTAAATACTGAAAAGACATTATATATTAGGAAGCATACACATTAGGAGGTGCAGTCAAGTGAATTTAGGAAATACCATAGGAAATAATAATAATAATATAGGAGTTAGGTGAAAATAATAGTAAATTTGTGGTGTAAGCAGGAGAAGGAAGGAAGATGGAGATTGCCAATGTTAGTTATGTGGGGTGGGAACATGAGCATTCCCACTGAAATACTAGATGTGAATGGAGAGATTTTTTGAAAATGAAGTGGTTACAGGTTGTGCGAATGGATGGTGGTAGGGAGTTCCAGAGGCATGCTAGGCTATAGGATAGAAGATTGTTTCCTGGGGGATGAGTTGGTATGTAGATTTCTAGTAGATTTTGATTGTTAGACCTTAATACTCTATCAGGTAGGTGCATTTTAAAAGCAGTAGAAAGGAGGGGACAGAGGGAGGGGTTGAAAATGAGCTTGTGTGCAAGACTTAGTTGAGTGTAGGTGAGGTGATTGGGTAGTTCAAGCCATTTTAGTTTTTGGAGAGAGGAACAGTTGTGGGTGGAGGATTTGTGACTGGTAGCGAATTTGGCGATTTTGTTATAGCAAGAGGAAAGTTGCGTTATTAGAGAGGACTGCAGATTAGTTAGGAGTGGAGCTCCGTAGAGAAGGGAGGGGATAAGAAAGGAAGTAGAAAGAGTGATTTTAGTGGCAGGTGTAAGGTAATGGTTTTGTCTGTAGAGCATACCTAGTTTTTGATGGGTTTTTTTGATATTTAGTTGAAGGTGGGATTTGAATTTGAGCTGGTTATCAATTTGGACCCCAAGTAACTTGGTCTCTGTCACCAGTTCTAGAGGTGAGTTATTTTGACTAGTAATAGAGAAAGTGTTTATATTGAAGGAATTGACTTTAGAGGGGGTAAATAGCATTAGTTTGGTTTTAGAGGCATTGAGTGCTAGGTGATTATTTCACATCTATTGCTCAGTGATTGAGAAGGCATCTTGAGTAAGCTTTAGCAGTGTGGGGATGGATGTGGCAGAGCAGATAATAGTAGAATCATCCGCATATTGGATGATGTTTGAGAATGGGATAGAGTTGCTGAAATAATTTATAAATACATTAAAGAGAAGGGGACCCAGTATGGAGCCTTGGGGAACTCCAGTAGGGGTATTAAGAAATGAGGAGGTGGCCTTTTTCCATTTTACTGCTTGATATCTATCAGATAAGTAACTGGAGAACCAGTTTAAAGAGGAGGGAGAGAGGTTAAGTTGTGAGAGTTTAGTTAAAAGCAGGCTGTGTGAGATTGTGTCAAAGGCCTTAGAGAGGTCAAGAAGAAGGGTAGAGACAATCTGGCCAGAGTCGCAAGCTTTATTTACAGTTTCAAGGAAGGAGAGGAGGGCTGTCATAGTGCTATGATTTGGTCTGAACCCATGTTGTGTAGGGGTTAGTAGGTGATTATCTAAGAGATGTGGTAGGAGTTGAAGTTGCATACATTTTTCTAGGAGTTTGGTGATGGGAGACAAGATGGCGATGGGGCGGAAATTAGTAACATTGTTATTGTTGCCACCTTTATGTAAAGGTATGATAAAGGCCTTTTTCCAGATTTGAGGTACTATACATTCTTGGGATGGAGCAGTTGATTAGAATGTTAATGGGGTAGGCAATTGCTTCAGCAGCTTTACTGAGAAAGTAAGAAGGGATGTTGTCAGGAGCATTAGTGCATGGCTTCAGTTTCAGAAGGAGTTTCTTTATAGTAGAAGTGGGTATAGGTTTTAATGAGAATAAAGGAGAATGGGAAGGGGGGTATTTAGAGGAGATGAGGATGTTGAGGAAGTCAGACTACGAGACGGAGTGGAGGATAGGGAGTTAGTAGATGGTAATGAGGGAGTGGTAATGGTGCAGGGAAGAGTGTTAGCAGGAGTGGGTAGGGGTGTATTGGAGATTGTGGTGGTGTTTGAGAATGTAGAGGTTAATTTGGAAACAGATTCAATGAAAAAAGTTTATTGCTTTTAGGGAGTTTGAAAAGGCTATTGGGTTAAAGTTTTTTTGGTCACGGATAGTGATGTAATTATGAGTGTGATGTAGACTTTGGGTGAGTCGGTGAGTGAAGATGGGTAAGTGGTCACTAAGGGGATCAGGAAGAGTGCCACTGTCAGAGAAATAATGGGGATGAGAGACTAGAATCCAATCCAAAATACTGCCACTAGAGGGGTTTTTGGAGGGGTGTGTTATAGAGTTGATCAGCTGGGAAAATTGTAGAGGTTGATGTTAAGTGGGTTTGTAGAAGACTGAATGGAGGCCCAGTTAATATTTGTATCTCCTAAGACTATTGTTTCATTGCTGATATTGTTGGAGAGCCAGAAGAGGATATCTTCAAGTGTAGAGATATTATCCCCTGGAGGGATGTAGAGGGAAGCTATACATATATGTTTGTGTTTGTTAACTTGGAGAAGTGTGAGAAGTAGTTCTGCATTGTTAAATTGTGGAGTAGGTTTATTATAGGGAGTAACTGACAAGGAGGATGAGTATAGGAGACCTACTCCTCCTCCTTTTTTGTGGGACCTGTCTTTTCTAATGCTGGAGTAGTTTGGCGGAATTAATTCAGTCTTTTATATGGGGTTTGAGCCATGTTTCAGAGATGAATAGGATGTCAGGTTTATTGTGTATAAGCCAGGCATGGAGGTTTTGGACTTTGTTTACTATACTTTGGGAGTTTAAAGAAGTTAATAGCATGGACTTGCCTATAGTAGGTGTGGTGGGGGGGCCTGGGTTGGGATGGATATTGCCAGATAATAGACTGGTTATCAGATGTAGGATTGGATTGGATAGGTAATTGGACAGTTTAGTGAATAGATTAGGTTCTAATATGATTTTGAAGGATTTACTGTTTCCTATGTGGGTAGAATGATTTAGAGAAATAATGAGCTTGTATGGGAAGAGTAGAAGGTTTTTTATAGGATAAAGATGGGGAAAAATAGGAGTGTTAGAGTATGAGAGAGGGGAATTAAGATGGTTGGTTACATGGAAGGATTGTGAGTGGTGGGAGTTAATGGGTTGGGTGAGGTAGTAAAGATAGGATAAATTAAGAAGTACTAGTGGTAAAAAGCAGAAGGATAAAGGTTTTGAGAGCATGATGAAATGGGTTTACTAGAGATGCAATGTTGCTGTTGAGTTATATATGGATATAAGAGAGGACTATGTGTAGAGGAGCTGGTAAGTATCCAATAGTGGTGAAGGAGTGAAAAGTATCTTATGTTAGGAAAGGGTGTGGTTAGGGGTGGGTGTTGAGAGAAAAAGGAAGCCTTTTGGCTAGCTGAAGATGATCTTGGGGAGGAGAATTAAGTTAAATTTGGGCGGGATAAGGGAGTGGGTGTTTCCCAGTTGGAAGATTGATTGGCTAGGAAAGGCAGTGGGTGTGGTTTTGGGGGAATAAAGGTAGAGGTGCTGGGGGCCGGTGGAATTTGGGGGCAGGGTAGGAGAGCAGAGTGAGCCCGCAGGGCGAACAGAGTGGGAAAAACCAAGGAGGGCAGGAAAAGATTGAGAGCCTATCAGTGGAGGATTGTTGCAGAAGGGTAAGTTAGCAGAAGGGTGTGCAGAGGGGACCTGGAAGTGGTAGGTTTGGGTGGGCTGTAAGTCCTTAGGATAGAGAGTGAGAAGGAGAAAAATAGGGCTTAGATAAAAAGAAAAATAGGGCTTAGATAGAATACCAGAAGTGAGTGAATTCAGGTTTAAATTAGTAGGGAGAGGATGTCATCTAGTGGACAGATGCTGAAGTGCACCTTGGCCCCTAGGGCAATCTTTGGCCTAATTTGGACAAGGGAGAAGGGAGCTAGTGTATCTCAGGGAACAAGATAAGGGGGAAGGACGGAGGTACAGAAATAAGAGGGGTTTTAGGCTGCTGGCTTTCCTGGCAGGGAGCATCTGAAACAGCTAGCAGGGCTTAAAAATAAAATAGGTTAGGGCTTAGCAGCAGATGCACATACTTCCTTGGACTCCTCAGGGAGAAGCTGGGATCGATTTCAAAAAGTGATGAGGCAGCAAAGGTGTTATGATAACTTGTGCAAATTTACCATGTTAAGTAGGCATGACCTTCCCTTAACAAAGCCAGATTGGGATGGATCCAGTGTCTATACATTTCCAATGTCCTTATTTATCATTTCCATGATAAATCATTCCATGACTTTGCATGTTAGGCTTGTTAGACTGATTAGTCTACAATTCCCTGGATCAGTTGATGATCCATCCTTGTGGAGGAGAATTACTATTGCAGTCTAGGTGTGTGTAATACTTTTAAATAAGTAGTGATAATGCAATGACATTAATGTTTATGCAACATTGACTGTGTGTTACTGTGAGTTGATGTACAGGAGGTAACTGCACCACAAATGAGCCGTTCACCATTGTTTGGCATTGGTGAGCCATGCCAAATTCTGTGCAAACATGGAGGCCAAAAAGTGAAGGGCTCCATAGTTTTTGTTTTTTTGTGTGTGTTGTGTGTGATTCTATTTTTGGGCCAGATTATAGATGTTTAAAATGGGGTAGATATAAAAGTGGTGAAAGGGGGCACAAGCAGGGGGAAGGCAAAAGGAAAGCAATCTAGGAATGTATATGAGGGAGGTAGGAAAGAACCATAGCTATCCATTTCTTCAACAGTGTAAAACAAAAAATATATACAGAACATTAGCTGAATTTGGACTGTTACCTCCACAAAGAGGGGTGACAACAACGCAATCATGCTGCATAGCCAATTGAACCAAATCAATTTTGTCAAGAAGGTACGTGTGAAATGAGAGTTATGTATGGGATGATATTTTTTGGGTGGATGGGACAGGTGCCCTTTTTTTACTTCAGTAAGAGAGTAATGCAAGGTAAGAGACATTGGTATTTCTTGGTCAGGTAACCAGGCAAGACACAGGAATGGTGAAGGACACAAGAGGTTGAGGGACAACATGACTGGACTGAGGGAGGGGACAATGCAAGCCCATTCTCTTCAAACATGGGACAGTGAGAATCTAGTCCTCACCCACAGGACTGTCATCACCATCCCCTTAATCTACTGGCTGCTGGAGTGTTTGATGTGTCCTCGTCCTATGGACCACAAGGTGGAGCAACCACTCCATTTGGCATAGGTATACACCAATGGTGCTGTGCATGACCCTATGCACCAACCCTGGCATCTTCTGGCAGTTAATGAAATCCTCACCTCTGCCAGTACTCCTGGAGGGTACTACAACACCAGCTGCTGTGTTAGTGCTACCTGAGGGCAAGGGTAGTGCTGGATCAGCAGAGTTAGTATTGCCAGGTTGGGTACCAGATGTGCTAGGCATTGGTTCCAGAGCCAGTGGAGCCGGGGCAGGCTAAGCTACTAGAGTTGGCCTACATCCCTGTGCTGTGGAGCATTTAGTGATTTTTTACAGATGACTGACATGGAAACATTTTCATGACATGTAATAGAAAATAAAAGAGATAAGAGGTGGGTGACAGAAAACAAAAACATAAAATTAGTGCCATCATATGTGACATACGATGCATTGTGACAATAATATAACTATTTTATCTGAAGTTTTACATGTATGTGTACTTCTGAACAACTACAAACTTTAATTACAGATTGCTCAAAGAAATCATTGCAATGTACAGATATTGCACATATGCTCGGTACAGTTATACAGATTAAAGTTAATAGCAAAGCATTTATACCACTTGTGTAGAATTTAATTTCTGTAATATTATTAAAGAATTGCAGTATTTTATATTTATCACTCATGGTATATGAACCCACAACTTGTGACTACATCTTACACTTGCCTCCTAAAGTCGGTATGTGCTATAGACTGATGCATGCATCCTTGCTTTTACAGTTAGGATATGCATGCTTTCTTTGCTACAACTTTATAGAAAAGAACATTTTTCTTTAAATTTTAAAGATACAATAATACTTCTCTTGTGCTGCATAAATACCACTTGCTTCCCTCAGTCTCTCTAGATGCTCAGTATGGGCCTGCCTAATCACATCTATTTCAGAATTATCTGTGAAAAGAAAAGAAAAGAAAATAAAAGCATTATGCATGCCAGTCTTGGCCATATTTAGCTTTCTATGTATTATAAATTTTCTTTATTGGCATACTTACACAACTGTGAGATGTTGCTAGTTCAGAAATCATCTAACCACTGGTTGAGTGTATTCCTTTTGCACCTTTTTACGTCACTGAAATGGTGCCCACAATCTTCTCCAGTGGGTGGGATGCCACTCACACTGGCTATACCCTTGGGCAGACTATTCTAAGCCTCAGGCTTGGACTGGGAACCAGAATAACCCCCCCCCCGCAAAAGCCTTTGGCTGCGGAGCTTTACCAGAGTCTAATAAATATTTTGGACTCATGAACAACCCACCTCTGTGCCCTAAATTGGGCACTGTCCCCTCAAACACCAGACATGTCTAATCCCAAAGCAGTGCAATAGCAAATAATGATTCCCTGACAATTCCTGTTAGCACTTTTACTGGTTAGTGTGTAAACCTGGGCAATGATGCCAACATTGTTTGTGCGATGTTAAGTGGAAAGCAATGATGCAAGGCAGGGAGGAAACCACTTTTGGAAACTGGAAGGTTAACTTGACACTTGACATTCGTTTGAAGGGTATGTGCTACTGTAACTGTTAGGTGATTTAACTTTGCAGACATGCACTGGGGGCATAAAGTTCATGACCTGACACATGTTTGTTTGGCTTTATACACATGCTAAAACTGATTTTTACAGTGTGGGATTCAAATCTATGCATAAGGGACAAAATATTTTCTTCCACAGCAGTGATTTTCCATCTTTGCCACAGAAGAAGTGCTTCTCAGACATAGAAATTAATTATTTATAAATACAGATGACAGACTGAGATGTTAACTATGTATGTGTGTGACCTGACAAAGTCATTGTATTCATTTGTGTATGTGTCTTATCTAAGTGTGAAAGCCATACAAGTCCAACTAGCAAAATTATTCTTGAAGATATATAGTAGACAGTATACCCTCAGTCATACATCTGAACTTTCAAAACACAGTAAGGGTGTCTTATCCCTCATACATATAATTCATACCAGCTTCACTCTTTAGAATTATGTATAAATTGCTATAAGTGATATTTAACATAATATGAAATTGAACAGCAGTAGAAATGCCTGGAATTTCCTGTATTAGAACCCAGGACCATGTGTATGGCAGCCCTACGCATACACCTGTTGCCACAAGAATATTGAAAAATAACATGGATATTTTCCTGTTCATTATCATAAACTGAACTGTCACAACAGTAAAAATATGTTGCACTTACTGTATTAAAACCCAAGACCATCTGTATTGCAGCCTCACATTTGCACTTGCTGCCACAGGATTAGTAAAATAACAGCTGGATAATTCCCTATTCATTATTAACTTCTCTGTGTTAACTACCATGCAACACTTCTTACCATGCTTGCGCAGTGCCCAACATACAGTTGATACAATGTATCCGTTTTGAAATTGTTGACTGTCTGGTTCCTCTCTGCAGGTGTTTGATGACTGCAGGTGTTAGGGAAGCTTTCTAACTGCCGGGCAATATCACTTAGCGGGGTTGCATGTTGGAAAGCAAAACTGCAACAATGTATCCTTTTTGACATTTAGAATGTCTATATCTTGTCTGCAGGTATTCTGCCTGTTTCCTATGTGTGCCATGAGTGGTAGGTTTGCACACTGCAAAGCATCTCATAAATGAAATAAGCAATACTAAACATGACATTTATTATGTTTTAAAACACAAAAGATACACCAAGGCAGGGAAGCAGATATAATCCAATTTTAATGTAAGCGCTTTTGTCTTGGATAATACCAAGACTTCATCAGACAAAATGTAACAACCCACAAACCATTTTTAAAAAGGACCCAAGGTCTGACATCAGTTCCTCAATTAACATTTAAAGAAATAAGTCATTATAAAACCCATGCATTACAACCCCATTTAAAACATGTACATACAAGAAACATGTAAAACAGCATATCTATCTATCTATATATATATATATATATATATATATATATATATATATATATATATATATGTAAATCTAGAAAAAGCCCTTACAAATAAATTATCTCAATAAAGCCTTTAATTTTAAAACAGAGCCAATAGAGGCAAGCTCATTTAATCCAGGCCATCCAACAGCTTTTAAACGGAGGATCCAGAATAATTCTTTTTCCTCCAATTTCAATTGCCAGGGACCTCCCCTCATATTAGGCTTAATTTGTTCAATAACTATAAATTTAAAATGATGTTCTGGGAATTCATGAATGTGCCTAAACAAAGCATTTGTCAGTTTTTATTCTTTTTAATGTCATAACAATGTTCATAAATGCAGGTTCTGAGTTTATGCCCAGTCTTTCCTATATAGAAAGCCGGGCAATTCTGGCATAAGGCCCCATACACAACACCAGTACTATTACAGTTATATTTACCATGAATGTGTAAAAAATATCCATTCAAACAAAAAAGTTCTCCAGTATTAATGTGTGTGCAATAACTACAGAACCCACACCTAGACATCTGCCAAACCTTTTGTTAATCAGCTCTATGTTTCAACAGTCTTTTCAACAAACTTTTTAAATTATTCCCCTTCCTATCATGTTTCTCCATTTCCCCTGTTTGTGCTAAACTGTGCACCATGCAATGCTGGCATTAAAATAAAGGAAAATTAGGAGAAAGAAGAAAATAAAAATATTAAATAAACAGCACTACAAAAATTCATATTGGTGTACATGAAATATTTTTACACAGGTCTGGATTCAAAATATCACTCCAATGAACCTTCAAAATACAGTAAGGGTGTCTTAGTCCTCTTTGCCACAGAAACAGCTTTGCAGCAGCTTATGAAAATCATTGTGCATACAAGCAACTGCAGCATCATCCACAGTATTAACAAAACATATGACAGCTGTACACTTCTGAGTTGCGTATACATATATTAATTTCAGATATAGTACACTGAATGATCACACAACCATTTATGACTATTGCTTGCAGAAATGTAGCTCTGTCTTATCTCTCTGTGTTTGTAGATCATTTTTCTCTTATCTGACCAGTAATCTGATATATGTAATCTGCAAGGTATTCTGCATCACTGTCCTTAAAATGTATGAGGATATTAAATGGAAATAATATACAGTTGTCAAGAAATGAAGGGGAGGCTGGATGTTAATGAACAGAAACTGTGAAATGTGTGCTGCTTACTTACATTTATTACTTTTACATTTTGTAAATCTATACTGGCTGACACACCCGCTGGAGGTAAGGAAGTCTGAATTGCTGTTATGTTTTCCTTCTCCCTCCCAGTAATCATTCACAGTTGCAATCCATTAGCAACAAACACTAGAGGAGTACCTGCACAATGTTTACATAAGCGACATGGAGCCAAGTATTTGGGATTCAGCAATCCTAATGAGTTCACACCTCATTTCCATATTCATCATGCTAACAGCCCTGAATCTACACTATAAAAAGGGAGCCTTGTAGCTAGGGGACTTGAAGGTGAGGAGACTGGGTCTATATTAAATCATCAAATGCTTAAAAAAGCGAACACTGATTTATCGACCCCATGCAAGCAAAAGCTTACAATCCCGAACACTGGGAACAGCGTTTTTTTCCCCAGGGAAAAAAATCTGTTCCACAAAAAATAAAAAAATAAAAATAAAAACTTCAAAACATTACATAAAGTTCCCAGAGAAAGAAATTGTTATATGGCATTTTGCTATTTTGCTGTTTCATGCTTTCAAGTTCGATCAAGACGCATTTGAAGAATTGCATCTTCAATTATATAATAGAAACACAGGAGACTTGTTTATGTGGATAACACAGATGAAGATATTACTCTGGGATTTATCTGCACAGAAAACTACGGATCTTGATATGTTGATAAGGTATGATTGCACTTCACTAAGAACAATATTTATATATATATATATATATATATATATATATATATATATATATATACATTAGCAAGTTTACTGATGGCACAGACATGTTTGTCAAGGCATTTTACTTTCTGTCATCACAAGTGCTAATGTTACAACTATTTTTCTCTTTGCACTCTTCTATTGTCATTTCAGTGAAATGTATATGCCCTAGATTGTCAATGACAAACGGGTGTTAGCCTTTTGGAATGACTCATAGACATCTCTAGGATAGTGCTGGCCATAGGTAGACATGACTGGCAATTGCATAAAATTGAAGGTTCTGTAGTAAATGTGTGCTTTTGTTTTTAGGACACTTTAGCTGATAGCACCTTTAGCAGTGCACTGACAGTTTGTTAGCAAAATGTGTCATTTGACTGTTTGGGGGTGGGCAAGCCAAGTTGCACTTCTGTCTTAGCACAAACAAAATTGTACAGAGGTTTGCTTTGCTATTGTTACTCTCCTTATTTTGGACCCTACCTTGCTTTGTGTGTGCTTGTAATATATTACAACCACATAAATTATTTTTTATATTTGATTATCTTAACTGTTTTTTGTTTCTCTGGTGGGTAATATTGAAAAACTACTTTTTATGTATTATATCTAAGAAGAACTTTTAGTATGTGACACTTATGTGTATTATCATTCTTTTTTGTTTTATGTCACCAAGGACTATGGCACCCAGACATCCCAATCCCCCAAACCCCTTCAGTGACTCTGAGAATGAAGTGATTGTTGAAGCATTTAGGCAACATGGTGCCTTTCTGATTGAGAGGGTACATGGGGATATGTCTGGCAGAATGCAAATTTGGCAGCAGATAGTGCCTGATGTAAATACAGTACGTAGCCAGAGCAGGACATATGATCAGGTGGATCATAGGGCCACTGACATGATTTCACTGGCCCAGAGAAGAGCAGCTGCAGTGGCCGATGAATGGATGGCTACAGGGACGTGGCTGATACAGAGCCACTACTGATACCAAATGAAGAGTTACCATCCACTGTAACTGCAGGGGACCAGAGAGTTCAGTGGAAAATGTACAACAGCATATGATTGATGCTGGTGCTGCTGTTTCAGGGAGGATAAGTATGTCCTAGGAGGAGCTTCCTATCTCAATTGATAAGTACTTCTTATATAGTAAAATATTGACAGCAATACTTAAGTGCTGTTTAACATAAATTTGTTTATGGTGGATAATTGTAGACTGAGATAGTTAACAACACATTATGGTTGATTACACATGGGCTTGGGGTGGATGTGTCATCCAAGTTCTTCTTAAAAGTATTATTAGTGGACATATAAAAGACATACATTTTGGACATATAAAAGACATACATTAACCCTCTGTGTTGCTGATAATTGTGATGATGGTGTCCTTATCTTTTGCTTAACTTCTTCTGGGACCATCCTCCATAGGGACCCTATAATTATCTGCATAATGTAAGCCAAACATTTTTATGTCATTACTGATACAAGGAATTATTTATTTTAACCATATATCTGATGTGAGTATCAGGACTGCTCTGTGGCACCACTGTTAGTTTGTTAGCATATACTGGACAATAGTGGTGTAGGTATTAGTTTCTTTTTTGTGTTTGTTGCTTATTATCACAGGTGATCCTGACAGTCAAAATGTAGGACTCTTACCACCTGATGTCAGACTATCGGCAGACTCTGATAATGATGTTGGGCAAACAGAGGCACAGTCAAGGGGTGCAGAGGTTGAACCTGACACTGAGGTTGGCATTCAGTAATCCCCTGTAATTCCACTGGACACAGCCAGTAGGCCTACACTAACCCATTCCAGTGATCCCTCAGATATTGGACAGATGGTGGGTGAGACACTCAATCAGGGAAGTGTGGTTACTGTGGCTTCAGTGCCTGGTGACTCTGGCTGTAGCCAAAGTGTGGGCAAGGTGCTACACAGGAGGGTTGTTAGGAGTGCTTGGAGGAGGCCTGCTGTCCGACCTGATCCAGGTCTCTCTTCCACTGCCTCACGGCATATGTATAGGGCTGTCATGGAGGCACAGACATGTTTGAATAGGTCCTTCTGAGAAATGCTTAGGGTTTTAGATGTGGCACAGGCTGACATGAGTGACTGCCTCCATTGTGCTGCTGGTTCAATGGATCAGATGAATGACATGTTAGAACAGGTGGTGTCTGTGATGGAACATCTTCTGGGAGAGGAATGGCATCCACATAGGTGTAGGTCAGCCACTTCATTTGATGTTAACCAACATGGCCATGCCCAATCACAGTCCCATACTGGCTGTTCTTCCACTGCTCCATCAGTGGTTAAGGTGTCCACATCCAGACATGGTAGGCCATGAGGTCATGGTCTTGTGCATCCTCATCAAGAGAGCTCATCCAGCAGACATCCGTCACATGCAGGTAGCAGCAGTGTATCTGACCGTGGTCGTGGACATGCAAGTGCAACTCCTGGCAGAGCCAGTTCTCATGGTTGGGTATGACAATGATGAACTGCAGCCTCTGCCATGTACAGCTCACACCTGTCAACATACCAAGATGTAGAGATAGTACAGAGCTTGGCTGTGTTCTTGCAGACACTCACACACCAATTTCACCTGGAGTACAGACACACATACAACAGTTACGTGGTTCAACCATGAGGCTTAACTCATTACAGCAGAGTGTGCCTCCAGGCTGTCCTGCAGTTAACTCCTATCAATGCCTGTAGGCATCAAACATTGCTTGTTCATAGTTGCATTAATAATTTTAAAACCATGCTACGTAAAAGGTATCAGAAGGTTTTATCTTAAAGCACACATAATGGCCTCTATCTAATGTAGCTAAAGAGATAATGAATATTATTTGTATGCTGTCTATTTGTATTGTAATAATTTTCATATTTCTCTAAATATCTCAACATTCAGATAACACAGACAGAACTGCATAGCCTCATATAAAAACTCACAGCTGTATGAAGAAAATCCTGCTGGCAGTATGTGCATTGCTTGAATAATTACTGAGATAGCATAAACTGTTTATACAAGATTACAAAATTAATATTCATCGCCTCTATTTTGGCTTATAAAATCCAGTTTAAAGCATCAAACTGAATAAATGCCACCAATATAAAGATTAATTTATCCTGAATAGCTTGCCAATTACAGTATTTTAGCAACACTTATTGTTCCAGAGATACGAACATTTGTTTGAACTGTAAGGTGATAACATCATTTTTTTTAAAAGCTCAGGCCCCACCCACTGGGAGTTATAGGTAAACAGTCAAAAGAGCTGTACTGGAGGGAATGAGTTAAAGCTTATTTTGTCTCAGTGGCCATTTGTTCAAGGTGACCAACGGTCCCAGTTTTTCCAGGACAGTCCCAGTTTGGAAGTCTCTGTCCTGGAATCCCAAACATTGTCTTTGGGACACAGAAATGCCCCAGTTTAGACCACTAAGTTTGAATGGTGACTTGGCTTCCCAGGGTGGCCAGTCCCTCTGCTTTCCTATCCTAAGCAGCTCTGGGGACTTTGCAATTTTTTGGGTATGCCATTGGGTATGGGGTAAGGTCAGATGCCTTTGCCCTTTCAGGAGCCTTCCAGGCCCTGCCACCATCAGTCAGTCACTCCCTGAAGGACTTCTGTTGTGGGGGGTTCTGCTTGACCCCACTCACTCAGGCAAAAGCTCTCCAGGCCCTACATCCATCTGCCTGGTACTCCCGTACTGACTTCTGTCAGGGCCAAACCATACAGTCCTCCTGTTTGACCTGGCCAGGAGACCTTCCCTAGCCATGGCCCACATGTCAGGGGACTCCGCTGCCTGCATGTCTCCTGCAGGCTGCCAAATCATGCTGGATCGGTCATGACCTTGGACCCTTTTATGGGAGCTTCACTCCGATCCCGTCCACTCCTCTGGAACTCCCCTCAGCTGCTGAGGGTCATATCCTCTCTCATGAAGGCTTCAGAGTCCCCTTGCTTTCCCATCCTGAGCAGCTCTTGGGGACTTTGAGATTTTTTTCAAGGATGCTGTCAGTTATAGGGTGAAGTTGGATGCCTTCACCCCAGCAGGAGCTCTCCAGGCACCTTTGCCATCCACCCTGGTGCTTCCTCAAGGACTTCCATCGTGGAGAGCTCTACCTGACCCCACACACCCAGGCAGGAGCTCTCCAGTCCCTGCTGCTGTCTGCCCTAGAGCTCCCTTAAGGACTTCCATTGTGGAGAGCTCTGCCTGACCCCCCTCACCCAGGAAGGACCTTGCCCAACCCTGCCACTATCTACCTCTCTCCCTTTTCCAGACTTCCTTACCAGAGGGAGCATGGTCCGAACCCCCGCACCCAGGTGAGAGCTGTCCTGTACCAGTCACTTTACACCTCTCTCTCTCTGTTCCAGACTTCCATCAGGACTGACCCCCCCTCTGGGGTTCCACTTCTACCAAAGATAGAGGGCTCTTTTCAAGGGTTACATATCTCCTAACTGCTGCCAAATCATGCAGTGTCATGCGTGCTCTTGGAGCCACTCAGAGGATCTTCCCAGCCACATGGAACTCTGCTGGGCCACAAAGTCTCAGACAGTCCCTCATCCAGACTTCTGTAACATCGGTTATCCACTTTGTCTTGCACCTAGGGCTTTCAAACTCACAGGGGAGATGGCACTGGGTCCCTCCATCTCTGGACTTTTTCCAGCACATCTCAGACTCTCACCCACACAGTGCCAGGTGCCAACAAATGTGCATCACTTCAAGCCTCCTGGCATGTGGCCTCTTGTCTCCTGGGTGGTGCTATTCATAGAGTGGCATCCCCACAGTGCCTGGTGAAGGACGAGAGGCCAACCTGCCTGCCTCAGTGAGAGATGACATGGTTGCCCTATCTCCACTTCCATGGGGGCTGGGAGAATGGGATTGCAGACATGGCTTCCTGGGGCAGCCCTCAAGTGTCCCAGTTTAGGTCCTGTAACAAAATGGTCACCTTGCATTTGTTACTTTATCCAAATGTCTGCCTGTTTCTCTTTCTTGCTCACATGCGCTCACTTACCATTTTTGTCAGCCTAGGCCCCCCTCCCACAACACCCTGTGCAAGTGATGACAACTGTGCCATATCCTTGTTTTCAATCTTTTGGATTTAGGGATATATAGGCTTTCTGTCTGATGCTCAGCGTCCATAGCTGACTTAGAGCTTAGTATATATGTGTTTGTGATGCATTGTGCTTTTTACATATTTTGGTCTTACAAAGTTAGACAACTGATAGAATCAAAACAATTTTTGCATCAGTATTTTAAGAATCTTCTGAGGGTTATGAAGTCTGAAACTGAAATCTTTCTCATTAGTTGCTAACTTCTCTCTTTAATGATTTGCCAGTACAAATGTATGAGGCAATACTGAGAATATTCAGTGACCATCAGTACTTTTAGAGGTATGAATGTCTGAGGCCTATTAGTGGATAGAGGACACATGTATTCACATAAGTCTTTGCTGTCATATGTTGAAGTCTTTGCTGTACCAGTTGCCCATCTTTTACTTACTTACCTTACCAATTAGCAACATGCTAAGATATGCCATTCATTTGTATTATTACACAACTTTGTTTTAATACTCCAAGTTTAACACTTACCTTATAAATCCAACAATTGCTACAGTTTAAGTTTGGGGTTGAGTCCGTCTGATGCTTGGAGTACACAGTCATTACATGGGAGGTTGTGAGCATTGCCTAGCATCAATTTTACTTTATGTATGTATGTAGGATGAAGGTTTTATCCCCTTTGATGGTGAGTAAGTGTGCTAAGTGTTGACTGTTAGCCAGTACAAGGCCATATTGAGCATGCCTACATCGACCTATACCCACAGCAGCTGCTGCTTCCCCCTCTGACTCTTCACCTGCATGTGGCTGTGTGTGTGCCCTTTCCCCTTTTTGATCCTACTGAAGCTGTTTTCTCAGGATAATGTTGAGTAGCATGGCACATATGGTGAAGATTTCAGTACATGTGCATGGATTGTACTGCAGGGCTACCCCAATGTATCTAGGCACCAGAACCGCAGCTTCAGCAGCCCAAACACACACGCTATGATATTTCTCCTTTGAGTGTGTGCATCATTATGGCATTCTTCAGGGTGGGTGTGCATTTCTGATAGGCATCATCAGCCACAGTTCCAATGCATTACTTGCATCCCCCAGTAAATGACACTGTAGGATATCCCCGCTAGTCAACATCTGATACAGTTGGGAGGTGTGCCAGATATGTGAGTCATAGGTTGCCAACACACATACTCAAGATGATTCCCTTAGCATTACACACAACTTGGAAGTTAATAGATTAGAAGCCATTTCTATTTATGTAGACCCTTTCCTGTTCCCCAGGTGGTGCATTGATTTCTATGTGTACAATCTATGGCACCCAGCACTCCAGGGTAGTGTGCTACAGGGTTGAACTCCTGCATGTTTGTGGACCTGTCCTCAGGAGTACAGGGGAAATATATGTAGTTACTTGCATGTTGGGACAGGAATTAATGAAGGATCCTGGATGCAGATGCCTGTGACACACCCAGCATGTCTCCTGTTGGTATCTGAAAGGTACCTGTTGCTAAGATTCTAAGTGCAACACATACTTTTATCTCCACTGGTATTGGTTTCCCTCAGTTTGCCCAGGGTCTGAGTTCAGGATGAAAGGGGTTGCAGAGTTCCCTTAGTGTGTCTCTATCCACCCTATAGCACTCTACAATTTCCACCTCATGTAGATTGTGATAAGTTAAATGGGGCCTGAAAACTCTTCTTCTTAGCCGTGGTCTATTAGCAACAACAGTAGCATAGACATTAGCCTGTTGCACATACACATGAATTAAAGCAACAGCAGCCCATGACATTCTTTCTGTGTAGACATCTCTCCATGGCTGTATTCCAATAGGTTTCAAATTCACAGGGAAAAACATTGAATCTTCCATCTTGGATTGGTTGATTAGCATACAATTCAGCTGTTTATACTATAATTAACATGCCACTGTATTTACCATGGTTGCACAGCTCTACACACTGTATAGAGTCACTTACTAAATACAAACCAGTGTGGTACAGTGTACCCATTGCTCCATGGTGTGCACATGGTCTTAGTGGAGCACATAGGGTTTATTGAATCTGAACAAGGCAATAAATACATTTAGTGATTTAGTGGAAAGGCATGATTTTCTATGGATATTGACTGAATAAATAACCTGTTTATTTATTTATTGCATTTGTTTACCAGGAAAGGCCACTGGACCTGAGAAGAGCCCATTTTCAGTGGAGGCCCGAGGAGAAAAGCTCTACATATAGTTGCATAGACATCTAGTTACAGGCAGATAAAGTATTAACACATTGTATACAGTATATAATGCAATCATATTGCATACTTAAAGCATAATTATACAAAAAAAATTTGAATACATAGAATCGTTTGAAGAAATGGAGTAGAGCTATTTTTACTTAGGTGCATGTAAAAGTGAAAAAGTGTATAAGAGTAAGTGAGGTGTAAGTAGAGAGATAGTTGAGCGTAGTACAGCGAAAAAGAAGGACTGAGGCAGAAGGGTTAAAGTGGGAATAGCAGAGGCTAAAGTGACAGCAGAAGTAGTAGATTTGAAAAGGAAAATGTGAGGTGGGCTAGTTATACAGTGGGAGAGAGTAAGTATTCTGAGAAAGGTTAGGTTATGGGGTAGACTATAGGGGTGCAGTTGCATACACATTGTGAGGAAAAATCCAGTTTAAGGGATTTTTAAAATTGGTATGATTGCTGATAGCTCTGAGAGAGGCAGGGAGGTTGCTCCATACTTTGGAGACAGCATAAGAGTATAGCATTTGTCTGGCTGAGGGCTTGGGTATATCAATATTCAACAGCATTTTATTTTCAGATTTTAAGACTCATTTTGGCTGGTATTTACTCGGAATGTGGGAGAGAGCTGGGCAGGCTGCTGGATTGTAGATAAGTTTATGGGCAATAATTATTTGTGCATTAGTGAGTTGATGAGGGAGCTCAGGCCAATTCAGTTGGTGTAGTGAGGATCAGTGGTGGGTGGAGTATTTTGCATTTGTGGCAAATTTGGCAATTTTGTTATAGCATGAGTTGAGTTTTAGTTTTAGGGAGGACTGGATGTTGGTGAGTATGGGGGCTCCATATAAAAGAGCTGGAAGTAGGAAATATAAGGGAAGGGATTTTTTTTTGCTGAGTTACAGAGGAAATAATTGTGCCTGTAAAGGGCTCCCAGTTTTTGATGTTTTTTTTATGTTACTGTGAATATGGAGGTCAAAGGTTAAGTTATCATCAATGATGACACCAAGTAATTTGGTACTAGGAACAACATCTATAATAGTACTATTTTGTGACTGGATGAAGAGTTTAGATTTATCAATTCGACTGGATTTTTTGGGGGCAAATATTAGGAGTTTAGTTTTATTGGGATTAAGTGTAATATGGTTTTGTGACATCCATGATTCAGTTCTGGTGAATGCTTTTTGGGTAAGTAGTTGTAGTACAGAGGCAGATTTAGAGGAGCAAATTATTGATGAGTCATCTGCATATTGGATGATGGTACTGTGAGTGAGATAATTGTGGAAGTCATTAATAAATATACTGAAAAGAAGGGGACTCAGTATAGAACCCTGGCATACTCCAGTATTGATATTGATAAAGGAGGAGAAGGAGTGCTGCCAGATACATGATTGCTGCCTACTGCTGAGATAGTTTTGGAACCATTGAACTGTGAGTGGAGAGATGCCAAGCATGGAGAGTTTATTGAGTAGGAGGGTATGGGAGATTGTACTGAATGCTTTTGATAGATCAAGAAACAGTGCAGAGACGATAGATCCTAAGCAGCTATGCTCTATAAAACCAAGTAGTACAGATGATGTGTGAAATGTGATATTGAGGAATATACGGAACAAGCCTTCTTCAATTGTCCAAGGATCATTCATTTATAGAAAAAAGCTAAAAAAAAAAGAAAGGATCTTAGAGAGATATATTAGGAGAAATATAAAATAGAAATGAAAATAGTTAAAGTTGTTGATGGCTTCTCTCAAAATTGTGATTAAGAGCATGGTAGATGGAATGATAACATTTGTATCACTGTAATTTTAAATATTTCAGAAGCCAGGATTTAAAAAGTATTACTTAATAAGATATGATGAGAAAATGAAATTCTAAATAAAATAAAGTTTTGGTTGTGGTTGAAAGGGTGGGGCATGAAGTCATGTTTAATTGAATAATTTGGTGAAATAAAACAAGATGAAAAATTCTATATATGTAATTAAAGGACACCTTCTGTTTTCCATAAGTGTCATAGGATCTCTTACATCCACCTCAGCTACTACCAACTCATTCAGACAGGGTTTTGGTTTAGTGTCTCATTGGAAGGATGGCACAGTCAAAACTGTAACAGCCCACTTTTGCTGCACTGCTGTTTCAGCATTCGAAAACTAATAAAGTTAACTAATGGTGGAATAAGACTCACAGCCTTCTGTACCTATGGTGAATGTATTTAGATGTAATGTTTTAAGATTCTTGTTGAAATATGCTATGAAACTCTACTCAAGCAGGTTTTATTTAGATTTTTTATATGTTTCCTTGTTTACTGTTCTTGACTTACCGAAGTTATTTCTTTACAGTTCTAAATTAGGTCTGAATTTAAAATGTTTTCCATTAAAGCAGCAACATACATTCTTAAAATAAATAAGATGAGAAAAAACATGAAAAACCTGTGAACATAACTGTAATAGAATGAATAATGAAATTCCTTCCAAATATAAAATGATAAAGCATTGTGAATGCTATTAATATGAGTATGGAATGACTATTTTTACTTCTGTTGAAAACGACTTTAATTATGAAATTCAAAAGATCATGCCGGTGTTTAGAAACTAACATGATATAAATGTCTGTAGAGATAAGCAAATATAACAAAAAGATAATTAAGTGATAGATGCTACTGGAGAAGACATTGCTAAAAAAACAGGATTGTCTTTTAGCTAATCTTTTGAAGTACATTTCACCAAAGATGTATTTAGGTCAGTTCACTGAAAACATGTTTGTCAAGTGTATTCTTAAACAGCAAACAAAGTAATGAGATTGCATTCAGCCAATGAGTTTCTGTGGAAAATGGGCATAAATCAACCCCTGGAGCAAACGACTAAAGGCCTAGAAGGTGGAGTAAATATTATTGATGATATTTGCTCTAGGGTACTACAAAACAGGTTCAGGACATCCAATTAATTAAGGTGTCAGTAGATTCATTTTACAAGATCAGAAGCTGAACCTAGCAAAATGGCAGATTATTGTATCATGTTTGAAATGCATGGACCATCTTCTAACTGCTAATGTGTTGCAGTCAAGTATTGATAAGGTCTCTACCCGTGTACATATTCAAGCTCCGATCAGAAAAAACCTTCCTTAATGGAATACTTTGTGACAGTACAATACCAGTCAAAGATCATACCACATTTTTCAGATATAACTATGCCAGTAAGAAAGCTACTTTCGGAAGTTATAGTTTGAAATTAGTTATGGGATCAAGCTAGAATCGTGGATCGACTAAAAAAGACTAGTAACAGCTGCATCTATAACCAGACAATATGATGCGACATAAGTATGCTACTACAAGTTGAGGAAACTTAAAAAGATCTGAGAGCAGTGCGATTGCAAGAAGGTAGAACTAGTGCCTCTGCATTCAGTACTTGAATAGATGCATAAAGATGGGATGTGCAGACTGAGAAGTAAATGCTGATCACAGAGTTTAGTTTTCAGAAATGTTATCATGATATATGTGGGAATCATATTAAAGTTGAGACGGGTGAAAAACCCTTAGTGAGCATCTTTAAGAAGTCACTTTACAAAGCACCAGCTAGTAAAAAGGCTGTTAAAACGTTAGAAATATTATATCAAAGTGCAGTAGAAATCAGGCAATCTGATGAATGTGGCTGACATTTTAAGTACAGTGTATCTGAATGAATGCAATGAAGACTTGCTGAAAATGGATCTTGAAGTCCTGTGGGTCATGACACAAATTTCAGTGACACCTGAGAGATTATGGGAACCAAAAATAGCTACAAGAAAATACATAGACATGCAGTTACTGAGAAAACCCATGATGTCTGGATGTCTATAAAATGCAAAGTATTGACATCCATTAATCAAGCTATAGCATACATTCAGACAAACGTCATGTATAAAAAGCTTCTTATTCAGTGGCAATAAAGTCATTGCATCTCAGATAAAGAACCAAATGCTGCAGAAGATTCATAGCTCAAAACTGGGAATGTCTATGTGCAAAGGGAGAGGCAGCAATATAATGTATTGGCCCACCATGGCAGTACAAATAGAATAAATGGTACAGAATTGTATACTTTGTTTGATAGGTTCATAGGTCTATACTAGGCTAACAATCACTAGAGCTTTTATAAGCCTAGCTAAGCAACCCAGATGTATCCCATGAGTTACTGTGCCATAAGGGTTATTCTAAAGGATGAATATTGGCTAGAACATTATTTAACGGTTGCCTATATCCATCAGAGCTATAAGTGCCATACCTGGGATGAAGTTTTGATTTCCCATTCAGTGGTCCAGGTTATGTCTGAATAGGGTTAAGGAATGGCTCTGCTTCACATGGATGGAAAATCTATTCCAGTGACTTGGGATTCCCTGAGATATATAACTATCCCTCTAAATGTCCTGTTTATGCCATAAGCAAAGTTTAGATCCTTAGATCTTGCAGTTCTGCTGCCTTTTCCTTTGCAGATATGCAAAAGGTCCATCAAAGCATGATCCAGGGGTGCCATGCATCCCAGCCAAATATCACCTCCCAGCAGTCTATAGAAAAAAGATCACAAGGATAGGGTTTTGAGGCAATTTGCACAGGACATTGTGTTGATGCCCAAAATTCTTTTTATGAGCAACCTTTTTGGATGTTCCAAATGTTGCACATGCCTGGTCAGGTACATACCAAAGTGGGCATTATACTCAATAATGGGTCTGATGAGGGCTGAATGCAGTATCATGATGATCTCCCTGGACCTAGATAACATGCCCTTACTTAGACGTTGAGTAACTTAGAATGATTTTCTTACTACCTTAGATATATGATGGTGGAAGGCCATGTTACTATCTATATAGTAGAAGGTAATGCTACTATCTATATAGTAGAAGGTAATGCTACTCAATGCTAGAAGTCTAAACCTCAAAATGCACTCTCTCGAGGCACTCCTAAAAATGGAGAACATCGATATCTGTGCAGTAACTGAGACCTGGTTCAAGGCTCCAGAGAGCACCCCTGCAATACCAGGCTACAACTCTTACCACACTTTTTGGCCACCAAACCAGGACCGAAACACTAAAGGTGGAGGAGTGTCAATATTCACCAAGGATATTCACACCACCAGGCTAGTTGGCCAACACAATGTGTCTGAAATTCTCCAAGTGCAACTAACACTAGGTAAGACTGCAATCCAAATTGTAGCTTGCTACAGATCCCGCACCATACCCCAAGATTCTCACTACACCTTTTTAAACATACTGGAAAATATTAAGATAGAACCAAACACCCTAATACTGGGTGATTTTAACTACCCTGCCATTAACTGGGAAAACTACTCATGTCCCAACACCTTTGCTAGCGGTTCTTGGAATTCATAAATTCCAACGCCCTGGATCAACTAATCCATAGTCCCACCAGGGCTCCAATATCCTAGACCTGGTCATTACCAACATGGCAAATCAATGCTCCATACCTATGGTCACCCCCCGTTAGTCAGGTCTGACCATAAGCTAATCACCCTTAACATCCACATCCCACCCCCACCCCCCAGTAAAGAAACCACCATAAAAAACTTCTCCAAAGCCAACTTCATGCTACTCAAGTCAGAAGTGACAAACTTCATGACACCCATGCAGACGGGAACTGAAATGCTCTCATCCAAAAAAAGGAAGCCAATCTGGTGGTCCCCTGCCATAAACAAACTTTACAACAAAAGGAAGAAACTTTTGCAGAAAAGAGGAAAATCCCAGGATGCAAAAAACTCCCTTACTAGCCTCAGTAAGAAACTGAGATGCCTCATAAAATCCTCCAAAGCTAGTTATGAAAATAAAATTGCCAAAGATTCCAAAGACAACCACAAAGCATTCTATAACTATGTCAAGAATCTAAATGGCAATGCTCAGATCTGCTCTGAGCTAAAACAGAATGGCAATAAATATACTGATCCGAAGGATATTGCCAATATCCTGGCAGATCGATTCAGTGCCAACTTCACCCCCCTCTCACCCCTAAATGGCCCATCTCAATATCGGAAGATTGCCAAATTCCAGTAATAACGGCCACACAGGTACAAAATGCACTCTCTAAAGCCAAGAATACAGCA
Source organism: Protopterus annectens (assembly GCF_019279795.1). Classification (NCBI taxonomy): domain Eukaryota; kingdom Metazoa; phylum Chordata; order Ceratodontiformes; family Protopteridae; genus Protopterus; species Protopterus annectens. The sequence continues at coordinate 1,985,151,332 of NC_056728.1, read as the reverse complement.
TCCATGGGACCAGATGACATCCCAGGCTGTGTACTACATGAACTACAATATGAACTGGCACCTCACCTAAGTGTCATGTTTAATCATAGCCTCACCTCAGGTTTCATGCCCACTGAGTGGCACAGAGCTACAGTTATCCCAATCCACAAGGGGTGATCCACCTTGGATCCCGGAAACTACCGTCCCATCAGTCTGACAAGCCTTATCTGCAAGGCCATGGAGCGTATTATCATGGAACTTATAAACAAAGACATTGGCAACCTTCAAACACTGGAACCCACCCAGTTTGGGTTTGTGAAGGGCCGATCTTGTCTTCTGAACCTGATAGACTTCTTTGAATCAGTCTCCAGAGCCATGGACAAGGGTAAGGTGGTCCACACAGCCTATCTAGACCTTGCCAAGGCCTTTGACACCATCCCCCACTCTGGAATCATAGATAAACTTACTAAGTTGGGTATTAATCCCTATGTCACCCAATGGGTTGCTAAGTGGCTTACTGTAAAAGTAGCCAACTCCAAATCCAGCTCCAGACAAGTGACAAGTGGAGTACCTCAGGGTTCAGTCCTGGGGCCGCTCTTGTTTGGCATCTACTTCTCTGAAGTACAGGTCAACACTAAGGGACTCTGGCTAACAAAGTTTGCAGATGACTGCAAACTGGGAGCCATTATTGAATCCCCAAATGATGTGGATACTCTACAAAAGGGCCTTACAGAAACAGATGCTTGGTGCCAGAGCCATGGGCTCAAGCTCAATGCCAAGAAATGTATTGTTATCCCCTTTGGGAAAAACATGTATCCATGAATTACCATATAGGTGGCAGTACACTAAACACAGAAAGTGTGATAAGAGACTTAGGGACACAGGTGGACAGTGGTCTCACCTTCGATAACCACATCGCCACAACAGTCAGGAAATCCTTCTATGTGGCACACCTCATCATGAAGGGCTTTTCATCCAGAAAAAGGAGGTCATTGTCCCACTGTACTCATCCCTCATTAGACCCATTATAGAAAACAACGCCCCATTTGGTATGTACCTCTCAAGACATCTGCAACAACTGGAAAGGCCTCAGAAATACCTCACTAAAAGAATCACAGGCCTAAAGCAGATGCCCTACGCTGACCGCCTTAAAACTCCAGCTATACTCTGTCGCATATCGCCTTCTCAGAGGCGATCTCTGCTTAACATACAAGGCCATGTCAAACCCAGAGCTGTTGGACATGCTACACTTAAAGAAATCCCAATCCCTCAGAGCTACATGCTCCAGGGATCTAAACCTCGTCATCACAATAAACAAAACATGCTGGAGGGATAGGTTCCTGACCCAGAGACTCCCCAGACTCTGGAATAGATTGCCCATACATGTCAAGCAGAGTGCCTCTTTGGACCTCTTCAAGAGGAACCTTGACGATTGGATGGGAGAAAGGAAATTCACCCCAGGGATCACGTCAGTCGCCCTGCTAGACAGGGGTCCAGGAAAGTAAATAATGTGGGAAGAAATAGCCAGGGAATTGTTATGGCTAGGCTTGTATAGGCCCTAGGGCTGATAGCCTAGTACCAACCTATGAACCTATGAACCTATATATGTCCCCCAGTCCTTGACTACTGGGTCTACTCTTAGGGGTGTTTTAACAATGAAGTAGTTTCCCAGAGTGCTCAACTTCCCAAATGGTACTTTTATGCATTTCTTTGCACTGCATTTTAAGCCATGGCTTTGGCACTAGTCATTTGTTTGTGTTATACTTTCCTGTAAGATGTTAGTAACTTGGGGGGAATTCTATGACTGCTCCCAATTTTCAGTCATCTACAAACGTGGTCAGCCAGAGGCCTTTGATGTTGGATTTGACTTCTGAGAAGTAGATGAGAAAGATAATTGGACCCAGTAGAGATCCCTGAGGGGCTCCTCTAGTGGCTGACCTCTTTCTGAAGGTGGTCTCTCCAATCCTAACTTCCTGGGTTCTATCTGTGAGCCAGCTGGATATCCATTGTGTTACATAGGGGTTTATGCCTAATTCCAAGAGCTTATTTACAATACCCAGACTGGATGCTGTATCAATGCTTTTGACAGGTCAAGGTAGGCAGTATACGCCAATTTGCCCACATCCATTGCCTTGGTGACCTTTTCAAAGAAGTCCAACAGGCCATGATGTTCAATGACTTTGCATATGAGACTATTCAGATTAATGTGTCTGTAGTTCCCAGGATCTGTCGATGGTCCTTTCATGTGCAGAAGGATGACCATTGCTTCATTCATGTGGCACAAAGTCTGTTTCTGGTGCTATAGTTGAATTCTGACTCCCGTAGCCTGGTAGGTCTGTGGTGCCTTCCAATAACTAAGAAGGACTAATCAAGATAAAATCAATATTATCAAGATTTGGAGAGCATCAACAATTGATAATATATTTCAAGCTTGAATTAATATAGCATGTCTATTGACTTTTGCAGGTATTCTATCTAACAAAAGATCTATTACAGAATTAGATTCTCCCCTAAAATCATTCTTTCTTCAAGAGATGAAAACTTATGGTGGACTGAGATGAAAGTATTAAAATTAAATGCATATCTGTATATTTTTATTGCAACTGCCTATGAAGATGGTACATTACTCACAATAACTATTATCCATATCTTTAAGTCAGTTCTTTTATTTAACCACTGAGGGGATCCAGTCAATGGATTTACAAATTGATACATCTACCCCTTTCTTATGTCACAAATACCAAACTTTTCCTAGCCTCATAAGTTTGGTGTCAGACTTTCTTCCTAAACTGACAGAGCAAAAATTATAATGTGCATAATTTTACAGTTTAGGCCCTTTATCCATGGTTGATGTTAATTAAATTCTGTATTTTTATAGCTGTCCGTCCATGAAGTTAAAAATTTTGCAACCTGGATATCTGATTGGTCATGCTAGATACACAGAAACATTTTCTCAACTGGGACTTGAATGTTATGTAGAGATACACTGAAAAGCTTACCACAGTAAAACAATGGTTTTAGTGAAAGCAAAGAAAATAAATATTTCAGAATACCAGCTTAATTCAAAGCCAAAAGATGGCCAAGCCACTACCTGAATGGTTGTGTAATACTTCTGATATCTTCCACATTTGGCTGCAATGTCTACAAAAATCAGCAAAAATAAAACCCTGGTGAACCATCCCTTAGAATACATTATGTACTGGAAGTAATTGCCAAACTTTTCTAAACAATGAGAGGGAAACATTATTTGTCCTCAACAGCAAAATACTTCACTGCAGCCAATATAGCCTCTGATTTAGGAGCATGTTGAAACAGGCCAGGGCAGTTTCAAGTAAGCAGCAATACTCGTGACTAGAAAATATGGTTTGCAGTTTTACTACATACACTAATAACTGGGTAAGTATAGCACATGGAAGGGTGTTCAAGAAAGTCACACAAACCCAAAGTTGCAGAAAAGACTCTGAACTATAAAGATGCATATTTCAGATTGGCAAAAGGTAAACAATGCCACTGCCAGTGGTCACACACCCTACACCACGCAAGTCTTAAAGTGATGGGGAAGAAAAGGTTGTCAAGGGTGATAAGCACTGCATACATACGATCCATTTACCTGTCCCTGAGGTTGAATGATCAGCAGTATGTCCTGAGTAATAAAAGAACCCAGCATTTACCCATTGCCCCCATAACTAGAAAGCAAAGTGCCAATAAATATAATGCTGACCAACAGAATCATTTAATTGGTGGCTAGAGTACATTCATACAGGGTTGTTGGTCATAAATACCAAATGATGCTTAATGCTGCTACAAAAGAGAGCATTAAGAAAAATATGGTAACACCATCAATATAGGTAAAAGAACATGAAACTGCATCACAGATTCTTGAAAAGAAAAGGCGTATTAACAAGTAGCTTAAATTTTATTACAAAAGTCATTCTAGTTAAGTAATATCACTATTTAGGATGGGATCATTTGCTGCTTGAACAATATTTGAATGGACCAAATTGTTGAGTTCATTCCTTGTAATATCTTCCAAATATATGCCAGGAGAGGCAATCTCTATAGAGTTATCTAAGGTATAGTTGGATAAGTAAGTGTGCTGAAATGTTCAAACCTGTTCTGTAGTTTTATGCAAGGAAATGAACAGCTTCTGCTTAATTCCCCTGTAATTTTCCAGTTGCTAGGTGAAAAAATGAAAGGTAGATGCAATGGTCTCTTTTTTAAACAGGAGACTAGGAAGGAGATACTGCCACTGGACAACCCAATCTCTTATTTTTGGCAGGTTATATAGCAGGGGTTTTATCTGTATAATCTTATGATCTCCTGTGAAGAGTCATTAAAAGTTATAAACATGAAGACCGTTGAACCCCATCCCACCCCCACCACCCTGTCAGGGCTGAGATAGCGGGACATTGTAGCTGTATGGTATAGCTAGTTTTATGTCTCTAACCCAAGAAAGGACAAGACCTTCATATTCTCAAATAAAGCAGCACTGTAATCTGACAGAAAGTTTTGCAGATGACTAGCAACCTTAAATTTCTGACTAGATCTCTGACTTTCTGCAGGGCGGCCACGGTGGTGCAGTGGTTAGTGTTGCCACCTCACAGCAAGAGGCTCTCTGGTTCAATTCTTGGCTGAGGTGCTTTCTGTGTGGAGTCTGCATGTCCTCCCTGTGGTCGCGTGGATTTCCTCCGGGTGCTCAGGTTTCCTCCCACATCCCAAAGACATGCAGTAGGTAGATTGGACACTCTAAATTGGCCCTAGGTGTGAGTGTGTGCATGTGTGTGTCTTCTGTGAAAGGTTGGGTGCCGGGCTGGCAACTCGACACTGTAAAACTCCACTGCCGATCATGAGCAGACAGATGATCCGCTGTGGCGCCCCCTAACCTGGAAAAGCCGAAAGAAGAAGATCTCTGACTTTCTGCAGAATAAGTTTACAGTAATTACAATCCTGACATTTGAAAATAGCATGCCATGCAAATATGCTTTCTCCTGCTGAAATGACATGCAATTGGCATACTTATTCACAAGGGCAGTCTTGGTGACCAGTTTGTTCGTTTTTACCGTCTTTTTGGAAGTTTACGCTCTGTTCTATACAATATGGAGAGTCCTGCCATGCCGGTTGTGTTTGGTCAACCAACCGCTGAGACTGTTGATGTCCCTAATCTGCTTTTGCAATTAACGCAAAAAATCGAAGCCCTTAACAGTCGCTTTCAAGCACTTGAGGATACATATGCTGAGCACAGAAGGGGTAATACGGACCATTTACTAAATCGGGTGTCACCTGGTATGATGGTTACGGACACCCAAGGCTCTATACCGCCAGGGCAGCCGGTAAGAGCAACAAGCTCTATGAACAGAAACGGTACTGGTCTTGCTGCTAGTTCCCAATTCCAAATGGGCAATAATTCTACTGAGCATAACGAGGCACTTATTGGCGAGAGGACAATAACAGATTGGATTAACAATACAGGTGACTTTTTCTTGTTTAATAAGCTGAACATTGACTCTTCGTCGGTGCGGAATTCTGGTTTGGTTGCAGAGTCAGCAACCATGTTATCTGATAAACTAAAACTACTTGATGTTAAAACTTTAAAATTGCGTAAACTGCAATTAGAGGTGTCTTATTTTAGACAATGTATTACTGATGGTATTATTCCAAAAGGGTTGAGATCGAATTTTTCTCCTTCAAACATTATCAATACCAATGCTTTCTTATTAGATTTAAAAAACTTGTTTCAAATTCAGGGGATCCAGTTAATGGAGTTGCTTGTTAAACATTATGAGGTGATGGTTGTATGTTTAACTGATGAAATATGTTTACTGGACGCTGAAATTAAAAATGATGTAGCTTTTGCACAAATTAAGTTTGATCATTCACATATTTTTTCCAGTATTGATACCTATATGGTCAAGCTTAAGGTCAATAAATCCAAGAAACTGTACAGAGACAGGGTTGCCTACTCAAAAGACAATGCCTTTCCTAACTTAAAGGTTAAGATCAATAATAATAGGGAAGATAGATTAGAACAAATAGAAGACGAAGATACAGAGGGGCAAGGTACTGTTGAAAATGTTTCTGATAACACACGGGTTGAACAACCTCTTCGCAGAAGCAACAGGAATTTAAACAGGAGACAAAACAAGGGGGCTAACACTGACTTACAAAATTCTGGTCCCTCTAATGAAATTAGTGGAAACAACTTTAACGAACATGGTAATTTTTTAGGGAACAAGAACAAACAGAGACAATACAGGGGGAACAGGAATTGGAATTAGTTAGTGATGTTATTGGTGATACATTTTCAGTTACTCCCAAAATTGTTTCAAATAAGAAAGGTGATTTTATAATTTACAACTTTTCAGTACTGGATTTGGAACCTGAACTGGTTGAGTTACTGGCGCTTGGTAACACGTTTGTACCGTCTAAGAAATGCGATGTAGCTAAGGTACTCTTAGACCTTAAATGTTACATAAGGAAATTAAATTTGAAACTATTGTTTAGTGGTACTGAACTTTTTTCTGAAAACAGGTTAAGACTTTCAAGTGTCTTTAACCCGCCAGTACATGTGTCACTAAAAATATTTGAGCACGTGTGTGAATTAGATATCAGGCACATGGTTGGCTCAAACAAAACTAATTTCAATAAATTCAACATTACTAAAGAACAACTTTTAGCCCTAAACTCTTTACGTTTCGCAGGAGTAAGGGTTATTAAACCTGATAAGGGTGGCGGGTTGGCCATTTTTGAGAAAAAAGATTACTGTGAACATATGTTGAAGGTACTGTCTTCTGTGTCCTACAATAAATCTTCCATCAACGAGATGAACACAAGTTCAAAAAGAATTAGAGGTTATTTTCGAGACCTTTTTATCAATGGTAGAATTGACGAAGATACCTTTAAATATATTGACATCTTGTTTCCCAGAACACCAGTGATGTTTGGAATCCCCAAGGTTCATAAAAACCTTGAGGATCCACCTATGAGAGCTCTTATTGATGGGCGGGCCTCAGTCACCTATCCTTGCTCTAAGTATATAGACTCACTTCTCAGAAAATATGTGGAACAATTGCCAACTATTTGTAAAGATTCGTGGTCTTTTCTATCTGACATAAACAACTTTAGGGAAGTGCAAGGAAACAATTTTCTAACAATAGATGTTGTAGACTTATATACATCTATACCCCACTTAGAGGCTTGTGAGTGGATTGAGCTCCTTTTGATAGAACTTGGTGCTCCTCCTAATGAGATCGATAATATCACGGAACTTCTGGATATTATCCTTACGTCAAACTTTTTCATCTTTGAAAGTGAAGTTTACATCCAGAAACAAGGGGTAGCTATGGGCTCCCCTTGTGGAGCAGCTGTAGCCAACTTAGTGATGGCATTTTGGGAAAGGAAGTATGTACTTAGCAACTTGGAGTGGAGCAACAAAATTTCTTATTACACCCGCTTCCTGGATGATATTTTTCTACTTTTTAAAGGGAATTCCAGTGAAGCAGATAATTTTGTTGCCTACTTGAATAGTACAACTTCCTTCCTAAAGTTTACTTACAACTTTAACACTGAAGTAACTAACTATTTGGATGTTAAACTATCGAAAAATGGCCAAAATAACCTATTTAGTTCTGTCATCTATAGGAAAGACACTTACATTAACTCATTTCTTCACTTCTCTAGTTCACACCCTATGAGACAAAAAAGAGCGATTGTTAAAGGACAGCTTGTAAGAGCTGTCCGTATGTGTAGTGAACTAGAAGATTTCCTTAGTGAATGTGAGAATTTGAGAAATTTATTTTCAAATAGGGGTTATCCATGTACCCTGATCGATGACTTGATATGTGAAGTTAGTCACAAAAGATCTAGTGGCTTTTATAAACCTCTTTTGTTGTCCATTCAGTTGCCCACTTGCGAAGAGTTGCAACCTAATGAAAATGTGGGAACTAGCCTTGTTAATACAGTAGAGGTACCTGCTAATGGGTCGTTGTGTAGTTTTATTACAACATTTAATGTGAATTCTAGTCAGATATGTGACATTCTTTACAAGAATTGGGCTTTTATTACAAATAATAGCTCCCTGCTTGAAAAACTTGGGGAAAAACCACATATTGTCTTTAGACGAGGACAAAATATTAAAGATCTTCTGCAAGCTAGTACGGTAGAAGTTGCCTCATCTAGAACTAAGGGGTCTTTTGCGTGTGGTTTTTGCAACTACTGTATTTACATCAAAACAGGTTGCTTTTGTTCTGTCGACGGAAACAAAAAATATCCTATCGCCCACAGAATTGATTGTAATACCAAGTCTATTATTTATATAGCGTACTGTGCATGCTGTCCCGCCTTCTATATCGGTAAGACCGATAGAAGGTTTAAGGACAGGATATATCAGCACAATTATGCTATTAGGACTAGAAATAATGAGAACGCACTGGTTAAACACATTGGATCATTTCCGGACCACTCTTTTTTATTTATGGGTGTCGACCATCTACCTGAGTCTATTAGGGGGGGCCCTCTTTCTTTGAATTTGGAGGTACGTGAGCTTCTTTGGCAGCTTAAATTGAATGCTTTTAGTACCCCGGGTTTAAACGAAAGTTGTAACATTACATCTTTTTTGAAACTTAAATCACACATGAGGTGATACCTCATTTATCTGCTTTACACTTTTTGTTTTGTTTAGCAGATTATTAACAAAAATACCCCTCGTTGCTTTGCTTTTTAAGAGATTTATTAGTGTAAGGTATTTGATTATTATTTTACAGTCTATACACTTTATACTATAAATGATATATAGATACATACATATAAAACTCTTAGACCTTTTTAGGCATTCTGGTAGTGATGAGTTGTATTTTTATTACTATATTTACCCTTTTATGGGGAATGTTTAAATGTTCTGTTTTACTATGCTCATTAGAGTGATAGATTTAACTAATATGCCCTTTTATATGATATTATAAATCATACTGATGGTTTTATTTTTTTGTTACTGCATCTACATTTATTAAGTATTTTTTGGTGTAGATTACGTATGTGAGTCTACTGTACATCATCCTTTTTATATGTGCATTCCTTTATACATACACACTATGCATCATTTTATCATTTTTTGATGTATTATTTACACTTGATGTATATGTTAAAACTTGTAAATACAAGAAATTAGTTTAGTACGTTTACGTACTTGGTATTGGGTATTTAAAGCGCTGTCTCGCGCTATTTTATATCTCTGATGAAGCTTCCTGATACAGGACGCGAAAACGCTGGATGTATTTGTGCTTTTAATAAATTTGAGCGTTAAGAAAACGTGTGGCTACACTTCTCCATTTGTTTCGAACTTTTTGTGGTGACATTGTAGCTGTATGGTATAGCTAGTTTTATGTCTCTAACCCAAGAAAGGACAATACCTTCATATTCTCAAATAAAGCAGCACTGTAATCTGACAGAAAGTTTTGCAGATGACTAGCAACCTTAAATTTCTGACTAGATCTCTGACTTTCTGCAGGGCGGCCACGGTGGTGCAGTGGTTAGTGTTGCCACCTCACAGCAAGAGGCTCTCTGGTTCAATTCTTGGCTGAGGTGCTTTCTGTGTGGAGTCTGCATGTCCTCCCTGTGGTCGCGTGGGTTTCCTCCGGGTGCTCAGGTTTCCTCCCACATCCCAAAGACATGCAGTAGGTAGATTGGACACTCTAAATTGGCCCTAGGTGTGAGTGTGTGCATGTGTGTGTCTTCTGTGGAAGGTTGGGTGCTGGGCTGGCAACTCGACACTGTAAAACTCCACTGCCGATCATGAGCAGACAGATGATCCGCTGTGGCGCCCCCTAACCTGGAAAAGCCGAAAGAAGAAGATCTCTGACTTTCTGCAGAATAAGTTTACAGTAATTACAATCCTGACATTTGAAAATAGCATGCCATGCAAATATGCTTTCTCCTGCTGAAATGACATGCAATTGGCATACTTATTCACAAGGGCAGCTTCCGCTGCTAATAACTTGCAACCCTCTTTTCTGGCAAAAGTATGTGGTCGCATTAATTACATTTCTAGTAAACCAACTTTCCTGCAATTGTTTCTCTGTGTGATGTTTGCTAAATCATCTGCATTATTATCAAGTTTCTAAGGATATATTTGGAGATACATGACATTTTTAAAGTTATCCACTATCAGAGATCTCTGTTTTGACAGATCAATTTGTTGTTAGTGAAAGGCTCTTTCAAACTGTGCTACCTGAGTTTCCTGTGTGGTTGCTTTTATATCCTATACATCTAGTATTATGCATATGGAAGTGACTCAGCTATGGCTGCAATTACTTTAACGTCCTTAGAAGCAAAAATCAGGATGATTGTTTTTCTGCTTTTAGAAGCAAGACATATTCTACACTGAGGCATGCTTCTAAAATGGATAACCAATTAGCTTATAAAAAAATGAAAACCAGCTAATCCAAGTAAAATAAAATTCAGTGAAATTCTTAGGAATTGGATAAGTTAAAGCATTAAAATATTTAAGATACTGACCTCTTTGAGAAGCATAAAATCTAGAACTGTTTCAGGATTGTGATTATGCATGTTCTGACTACTCTCAAGTATTAAAATATCAGGTATTCACTGTCTCGAGAATTTGGGAGTTTTAGGCACTCGTTGCACAGGCACATGTTGTGCCTGTCTAGTTTTGCTTGTCTATTTGATTATTCAGAGGGAATAATAATCTTTACAATCCATGGTTTTCTCTGTGATGGAATGAATATATTCTTGGTCAGTTCTATGGATGACCTGGTAATGGGAACGCTAACATTTCATCCTTTGCTTTGCTGTTAAGATATGTACTGCTGAGAGCATAATTCTGCATAATTTGTTTTATTTGAGTTGACATACCTTTCCAAAACATTTTATCTCATGTAGCCTCTCAAGTACTTATCTTTTTGGTTAACTGAAAACTCGTATTTTGTCAGCTTATTTTTCATCAAAAGGCACATAACACTAGATTTGCTTCCTTACTGAGCACCTTTGCTGTGTGTAGCTCCCTGCCTATTTTCTATCTCACTTTCATATTATATCTCTAAAGATTCATTAACATTCTCTGCAGTTCTGATTATGTTTTGAACAAATAACAAGGGAATTCAAAATGTTTTGCAAAGACTGTACTCTGTTTTTCCTTTACATCTTTTCCATTGACATATTCATAGAATTTGCCAGATTAAATACACCACTGCTAAACATGCTTTTTTTCTCTTATACCTGTTTTATGCACCTATGAGTGCCATTGACTCACCCAAAGCTGCTCTGTTCTCTTGTGGGATCTTTGATCTTTTATCGTTCTGAAAATAATCTATGTTCAACATGACTGGCTTACTCACATCAATACACTTTCATGATGGAAGAAGTGTAATGAGATTTTTATATATCACATTGCTCTTACGCATTTCAAAATCTGGTCCTGGGCTACATCATATTGTAATAGCTTCCTTCTAGGCTAAGTTAAACTACACAGACTAGTTGCAAACTTGGAGGATACTGCATCATTTGTAGAAACCTTAGCAATGCCTGATTGTCTTTTTGCCTTAGTATTTAAGCAATTGCTGAGATTTTTTCAAGTTTCAGATCCTCAGAAATTAGATTATTACCCATGTATTTCAGACTTGTTACTCTGATTTTAAATTTGCTGTTATTCAACTTTAAACTATACTGTTTTAACCTATTCAACACCGGCATCATGCCTATGCCATGCTCATATCATATACTAATCAGTCATCCTTTTTGTTTACAATGCCTTTTAAGCCCTTAAAAACTTCAACAACATTTCCTTGAAATACTTTGGGTGCTGAAAAAATTCCAACTGGGAGTCTAAGGAGTCTGCAACTTATTGATATAAGAAATGAGCACAATCTCCATTGACATAAAGGAATAGCACTCTGAGTATGATCCAGATGATCCAAAACTGAATAGTGGCTCAGGCATTTGCTGGTGTTAGTATGTTGTGTGGAAGAAACAATGAAATAAAATTCCTATTCAACTATCCCAAGGAGGATTTGGGGTAGGCTGGGGGTTGATGAGTGGGATAGACCTGGTCACGCTTTTTGGCTTTATCAAAGGCTGGAGTTTAAAACAACCAAAACCAGGTTGAGTATCATGTAGTTTGAAGGCATTCCTATCACTGGCATCTGGGTACAGCCATACTATTTAACAATGATTTGTTTGTTTTAGTGGAACCTTGGGATGGCACATAGAAGTGCTAAAGTCACCTACCTATACAAGACAAGCTGCTGTGAGCAGCAGTGACAGATATTGCTGACAGCTCGCTAACATATAACTCACATGCCAGTAAGGCAAGGGAGGCAAACCATGCACTGGTGGGATATACAAATACCTATTCAACCTACTTGAGGACACATAAATTAAGTGGAATTGGGTATTAATAAAATATGAGCTACTGCAACAGTTAACCCAAACCCACAACAGCAAAATAAAAGTTCACAGTTTGGAGATGTGTTCATCTAGTGTTATATGCTAGAAGCACTTGGAGCCATAGACAGGTCATCTGGCACACTGGGCAGTCCCAAGACTCTTGCCCCAACATAGAATTGAGGAGCAAAAAAAGGGTCTTCTTAAACTGGTGATCAGATTAAAAAAGGAAACTGTAGTAAAAATTGTGTAAGCTGCTTGTTACATATACAAGTGCTCAAAGCTAGAAGACAATTCATTCATTATTTTAAAAAGCCATGCTATCACGTGAAGCTTCTTAAATGAATCCTAGTCATGCACTCAGGCCAGGACCACCTGGCATGTGCTGATCTCACCCTCTAATAGCTTACACTGGAGAAATCACCCCCCAGAGTTATCGTTCTGGAAGCCCAGGTATGTATGTAGTAGTAGTACTGAGAAAAACTTAACACGTCCTAAGACCAACTCTACAAAAGTATGCAATGAACAATGTTCTTGTTTAATTTCTTTATTCATATCATGAGTATCAATTTCTGTGCTTTCTTTTGAATGTTTGCTTGCGCAGTTGTAACACTTTTAGGTAGTTACAGATAAAATGAGCTAGATGCTATGAGTTTTCTCTTAGGAACTGTAGCTAAAAAAGCTATGGGTAGAGTAGTAAGTTTCAACAGTTTCTGTTCATAGGTTCATAGGGTCATAGGTGTGCACTAGGCTAATGGCCCTGGAGCCTTTACAAGCCTAGCTCATAGAAGTGCCCTGACATTGTGCTGCCTGACATTAGTTCTCACTGCCTCTATCAAGTAGAGGAGGGGTAGTTGAAGTCGCCCATAATAATGGGTGATGACATGACATAGGACATGTTTGAACCTTGGTAAGGTACATAGTCATACAAAGGAAGTTAGGAAGTTCAGTTGGTGCATGTTCCAGCTCATAAGATGGGGACCATTGATGATGGGAATAAAAGGAGTGTTCATTAGCATACTAGATACCATCAAATCCTTCTTCGTGGTGAGGATAATATAAAATGGAACTAGCTGTCTGGTTAAACATAAGAAGGATCACTCTCCTCCAGCCTGTTGCATAGGTCAACTATCCTACTCCATGACAGAACTGATGGCCCCTAACATTTGCATCAGCTCCTGTCTCATAGTCATGCACAACTATCTGCCACTATCATCTCTCTATGACACATTGTCTGGACATATGTATGTGAGTATGATGCTGGCTCAGGACAGTTACCACCAAGCATGGGCATAGCATCTGCAAGCAAACCACAAAACAAGAAAAAATACATTATGTACCCCATACATTATACCATATACTTTAGTACTTGCTGTACATAATGTGGGGAAACTAATAACCCCATGCAGGGTAATAGCATGCAAGCATGCTATAGCTACTACAGAATATGAGCAGCTAATAGATGTACCATAAAGAGATAAATGGTATCACCATAATGGATAAAAACATGCAGAATTTAAATGAAATGCAAGTTGTACAGACAGCCTGAGATACCATATGTATAGCAAGACTTGTTGAAAGCCTCTTGATCTGAAGAATACGTGGACAAAGGTGCTTGCACATCACAGAGATACTGAAGCAGTCATAAGAAATTAGTTACAGGAAAACAATAGGAAGATGATTCATAGTTTTTGACAGAAGAACCGCATTTTATGATTTATCCTTGAGTAATATCATTAGATTAGTTATTTAAAATGCCAATTCACATACTATATTTTAATATTCAGATCAAGTCAGTGTTTGTTAATGTGCTGATAAATTAAATGCAGTACAAGATAATACATGGCACATGATAGCCAAGATCTGCATTGTGCATTACATACAAAAAGGCATTTGTCTAGCCATGTGAATGGGAATGGTAAAGGTTTTTCTGTGTACACAAGCACTGGCAATATACTGCCATCAATGAACTAGATAGTGGAAACCAAAGTGCTGCACTATGACTTCACTCAGATGCAGCAATTTACATACAATCAACACCTCATGCAAAATAATAACAGCAATTAGCTGCAAGCACTTGAATTTTTAAAGCTATGTCTTATAGATATAACAACTGGATCTGTGGCATATACCAATATGTAGAGGACAATATTAAAAGCATGTGCCCAGGCATCAAACAGAAGCAGTATATTATGCTGTATAGATCCCCAGCCATGTCTGTTTCAGTATGCCTGCCTTGATATCATAATAAAAATATTTATCTCCACTGTAACATATCTCACCTTGCTGTACTTTATCGTATGTGATCAGTGTTAGGAAACATTTTTCTGTTGTATTATATTATATATTGTGTACTTCTGTGCAAAATATATCTCTTCTTCTTACAGATGTGCAATCAGAAGTAAGCAATGTGTGGTCTGTACTACACAAGTCTGTGATTGTGGCTTATATGACTAGTACTGTACACGGTCAGTGTGAAGAACTTTGTGTAACAATCATTGTGTGTGTGTGTGTGTGTGTGTGTGTGTGTGTGTGTGTGTGTGTGTGTGTGTGTGTGTGTGTGTGTGTGTGTGTGTATGCGTGTGTGTGTGTGTGTGTGTGTGTGTGTGTGTGTGTGTGTGTGTGTGTGTGTGTGTGTGTGTGTGGGCATTGTAACCTTAATTCATTCATTATGTACTTTAGAAATTACATGACTTCTAAAGCCTTCATATTCCAGCATTATATAGTATTCTGTATACGTGTAACATTGTACAGAAATGTATGTGCTTAGATAGGCATATGTATTACTGCACATGCTTCTACACTAGGGGAGATAATACATTTGATTGTCTATATACTGTATGCTGCTTTAGTACATTCATGCCATAGATTCAACATGCATAGATGCACACATTATTCTGCTCAGATCTAATCCATAAAATATGGTGCATCGTCCAGAGTATATGCTGGCCTACAATCAGTCTATATAGGCAATAGTAGTACATATCTGTACATCTGCATCTGTGTATGGATGTTCTTTAACATCAATACATATATTAGTGCATCCTTCCACTGAGCATTCAGCTGTATGTGGTTGGCAAAAGATTTATCATATGCACACATTGCATATTTGAAGCATATATTGTTATAAACATAGCACTGTTTATGTCTGTGCATAAAAGACTTCTGTCTAAAACATCCTCATATGTGTGTATATTTTTATGATTGACATATGGCTTACATATGAAGTACAATTGTAGATGATATGGTCTTGAATTATACTTGATATGTTCATTCAAAGAATTTGCTGTGTTGTGCAGTGATGAAACTAGAAATACTGCAGATCATATGTGGACAGCATTCTGCAGTGACAGTATCTATGCATGTTTCTGACCATGTGAAAAGAAACATGGTAAAAGAATATACAAATGGCTGTTCTGTCTTGAATTGTCAAAGGCATTTGATAGTCACTTCAAGATACTCCAAAAGTTGCATAGACTGACCTACAGCAACCACTCCAGCTTTTGGCTGCAAAACTATCTTAACAGAGTTCCTCACTGTCACAAGTGACATAGCGATCCCTGTATCATTCAATACAAGGATAGGTCTAATTGCTACTAGAATTTGATCGATCCAGGAGTACATTTCATTCTGGCATGTTTAGCCTCCACAATATCATGTTTTATATACAAAATAAGTCAAAAACAATGCATGAAGATTCAGCTCTGTAAGTAAACTTGGTTTCATTATGGAGAAATGGAAATTATTCAATATTTATTATTATTTATATAAATCTGACTGACACAGGTCCTTTTTCAGTGGAGGCCCGGGAAGAAAAGCTCCACAATAAAAACAACAATTAATTACAAGTTACAAGAAGTTTAGGTCGGTTTTGTTTAACAATAGTAGTAAACAGTTATAATTCAAAATGAAATTATTTAGTTAATTGGTACAACACTTATATCATTGGTGCCATAAAGACTAACAAGTATTTTAATAGCTGAGCTAGCAGCTATTACCCTTGAATAACAGTGGCTAAGATTACAACTGAGATATAGGTTTACAGGCTATGTATTTGGCTGCAATCCGAGGTAGTTCGAAGGGTAGAAGAACGGGATTAGAGAGGCTGGGGTAGAAATGTTAGAGAGGTTTTTTGCAGGGGCACGTCCAGTGCTCTTTTAGATGAGATTTTAGAGCAGCTTTGAAGTTAGTGTGTGATGACACAGACTTTATAGTGTGAGGAAGGGTATTCCATAATTTTGCTATGGAGTAGGACAAGAGAACTTCTCCAGCAGAGTTCCTGGTTCTAGTTACCTGTAATTGATTTTTGCTGCTGGAGCATAGTGGTCTGGTGGTATGATAGGGTTGGAATATATTTTGGAGGGAGGGGACTTTTACATGATGATTTAGTAGTTCATGGGTGAGTGAGAGTTGGTACCATTGAAGGAGGTGAGGGAGTTCTAGCCAGCCTAGTTCAGTAAGTGAGGTGCAGTGGTGGCTATGGTAGTTTGCGCCAGTGGCAAACTTTGATATTTTATTGTAGCAAGCTTCGAGTTTACCTAACTCACTTTGCCTTAGGTTGGTAAATATTGGAGAGGCGTAGAGTAGCGTGGGGATAAGGTGGCTATTTACAACTGAAATCTTGGCTGTTTTGGTGAGGAATTGCTTATTTCTGTATAAAGCTCCTAGTTTTTTGTGTACTTTTTTATGGTTAACAAGATGTGGATGTCATACTTGAGGTTATTGTCAATTTCGACTCCAAGTAGTTTGGTGTGGTCTGTTGGGGGGATAATGGTGTTGTCATTTGCTTTAATATTAAATTGGTGGGTGTTTAGATTGTGTTTGGTGGGTTGGAAGATGAGGAGTTCTGTTATGTTTATGCTGGGTATATGTTATCATTTTCAAATGCAGCTGCAAAATGGTCTTTATTCTTTAACATTATTTGGTGAAAAGCTTCTCTAATATATAATCCCTTCATAACTAATGCTGCACAGTTTGAGGTTTCCATGGTGTACAGCACTGAAGCCCTGACTATATATGATAACTAACTTGGGCACTGGAGAATATGACCAAGGATAATGAAAGTAAGCATTCAATGTCAGCCTACCCATCCTAGAGGAGGGGGAGATGGTCTGGTCTGTTGTGACATTGGCTGTCACAGTGAAGGGGAGAGTACAAAGCATAGCAATAAACTGATAATACGTACTTGGCTTTGTTGACCTACAATAAGAAGCAGCTTTCTTTGGGGGACATGGACAAGAGAGTGCATCACCTTCTTGGGAGAAGGTATATCAGCCCCTCACATTAACAGTGTGCAGGAAAATTGCCTCAGGTGGGAATGTAAGTAATCACTAGAAGTCCCTGGTGGCTACCTGTATGATAGTCTCCTGCAATAATTTCTCAGCCCATAAGGGAGTGGAGGAGCCAGGAGATCATGAAAAGGTTAATGATTGCCAACCAGTAGGATTAAAAAAAAAAAAAAAGTAATCTCCGTGGTATCCCCGAAGTCTCAAAACAACCCACTAAAGTGTAGTGGGTCCAAAAACAAAACAGTGTAAGAAACTTCTCTGTGTGGAAGATATTCAGTCCATATATTTCTAGTTAATCACTGTATATTAATCAGATCAGACAATAGTAGTAGAATTAGCAAACTTAAACTCGTCTTAAGTTAAAATAAACCAAAGCAAAAAATAATAATAGAAAATATATAATTGTACAGTATTACTAAGTATTCGAACGTAATCCAAGCAAGGCAGGCAGTCTGTTTCCAGTTTAAATGTCATGTGTATCTAGTAGTTATCTTCATTTTGATTCACTTTCTTCACGCTGGTTACTTCATTTAGTTGTGGAAGTTTTTTATTAAGTATGAATATCTAGTTTGATTGGACCACAGCTTTTACCTACTAAACATACTATTTACATTTCATCAGTAAAACCAGAAAGCTGTGGTCCTGTACCAAATAAATGTTGTCACAGCCTATGGATTAGCCAGAAAGTTGCTAGTGCCCATCTGTTCCTGGTGATTCTGTAGGAAGCTCTTATTTTAACATCTTTAAGATGATCTTAACATGAAACAGCATCATTGGTCTCAAATGCCAACCACATTTACTGCAGTTCTAAAAGACCTGAAAACAGTTGAATCTCTTCTGATTTTCAGGAGTACTTTGCCTTGGATCAGTTGAAAATCATGAATCAGCTCCTGTACCCATAGACAGTTGTCCATTGTACCAGTTACTGACAAACTAACCAAATACTTCTGCTCTTCAGATACTTTCCTGCTGTGCATCCCAAAAGCTGCCAAATATTTTCCAGAAAGAGCATTCATTGCATTTTAATGTGTGCTTAAGGATACTCTCCATATAGAGATCGAGGAGTATACCTCAAACTTCTTGAAATTAAAGCTTAAGCTACCTCTATTGAATAACATCACTGATATATGTAGTGGGATCCCCCTTTTCCCTAAATAGATAAAATAAGCCCGAGTCTTTGCTAGGCTTACCTCACTCCTACTGCTCTCCCTTTTTCTTGTCAACACCTACTTCCTTATTCCCCTGCTGTATATGACAATGTACCTTGCCTGTAACCACAGATCATTGGTTACCTCACTCTCCTCACACACGCCCCCAGGCCTACTTTGTTCAGCACCACTACATACTTCACCAGTAGAAAAATAATTTAATTTGCTATCTGATAGAAATAAAATGCAAAATGGTGGCAACTCTTTTGCAGTGCATTATCTCTCTACACCTATGCATCAGCATATCCCTGGCCTAACCTCCCTATCCCCTATCTTAGCTAAAGTGTATCTGCACCTCACTTTATCTTATTATGCTTTGAAATTCAAGCTTCTGATTCTGAGAATAATGTTCACACAGCAAGCTATCACTTGCTCCGTTGATAATGTACTGAAGGCTACCATATGTGACTGTCTTTACCTACTCATTTGTTGTATATCTGCACCTAGGTTCATGGGTTCATAAGAGATTACTAGGCTAATGGCTTAAGAGCCCTTACAAGCCTGCCAGTACAACCTGATTACCCAAAATGTGGCCCGTAGTGGCAAGAGGATGGCATGGATTTGTACCTATGCACTGATTATCTTGCAGATTGTCCCTGTCCATAAGGGATATAGGCACTAACTTTGGGTGGCATGATGCCAGGGAATCTTCTTGGGCTAGGCTTATATAGACTTCAGGGCCGTTAGCCTAGTACACACCTATGAACCTATGAACAAAGACATTACCCTAATGTACATTTTACTTTAATTGCTTAGATTATTGTATATTCCTGTGTGTGTACATCCTTAGACTACCAGTTGTTGTAATGTTCATTTGTTGTACTTTTTTTAATTATTGGTTTTGCACTATAGCACTTTCTTATTTCACATGTAATGAACTGCCTGTTTGTTTTATTAAGCTATGTTGCCCTAGTGGTTTCTCATCCCATAATACTCTTGCAAAAACTAACTAGCTTGATAGGTCTTCACAGTAAGCATATGCAGTAAAAAAAGTTTAACTTTATTCTTAATTCTGTCAGCTTGATTGGTTTCTCATAGCAACCAGCAAGTAACTAGAAAATCATTTTTGAAGTACTTGTTATGCATTTTCTCATCCTGTTTCTCATCCTAGAAAAATTTAATTTCCTTTTCTCTCAAAATTCTCTGAATATACAAATTCATAAACCTCAAAATTTGAACTAAAAGAAACAAAAACGATATGCGGTACCTTCAAATGAAGTAAAACCAAAAACCACACTGGAGTAACAAAGAAATGAAACTGCTCTATAGTATTTCTATAGTATTTAAGCATACTTAACTTTAATGCATCCGCTTTTCATCTGTTACAGACTTTATCAGTAAGATACAAAACAGAGACGCATCTCGCTATTTAAATATAAACCCGACAGTCACATTACATTTTCATTTAACACATAATTAAAACCTATTTGCATTTAAAGAAACCTAGAAATTTCTTTGAACAAAAAGAAAGACATGACCCAGACCTCCTTTTAAAAATTCTGCTGTCTGATATTTTTTTAGATGAACTGTGAATTTGAGCAGGCTATATTTGGTCATCTAAACTCCTTCTTTACCTCTCTCCCTGTATTTCTTTCTATTTCCCAATCATCCTTCAGGGAATACTTTTCCCAAATGGAACACAGTTAAAAAGAGCTCCCACTGCTCATCTACCGCATTTATAGTATTATAAGTGCACCTGAAAAACAATAAATTGACTTTGCTTGTAAATATTTTTATGCAGTCAAACAGTTACAGCTAAATAAGCAAGCTTTTATGTGACAGATTTCCTTCCATAAAATTATACAATGTAAAGATGTTTTAGCTGCATGTAGCCTATTACCTTTCACTTAACATTTGACACATAGTTATGTTAATACAATGTAATTGTTGTGCTATTAACATTAATTCTGCTTACTTTCTGGGTCATAACACAAATGATATGAACTGCTCTGTACATTCAAACAGTTAGCAAATGATATATAAATAAATACATCTACAATAAGAAAAATTGTGTTTTCAGATTTGGTACTTGAAATGTTGCACATAATAGCATTAGGAATATATTAACCTTTAATCGGCAGATTTGTGAAATGCTTTAAAATAATTCCTAGTTATTCTTGTCTGCCCAAAGCATGCATTCTCACTAACGAAAATGCAATTGGCTGCTTAGCAGCATTCAAGGATGTGATAATTAGCTTTCAGGACAGACATATCATGGCCATACCTCTCAACTTTTAGAGCAAGAAATCTGGACAAATCCATAAACAAAAGTGGGGCAAAGGCCCAGAAATAAGGACAATTTTAAATATTGCTCTTACAACCTTAGAAAGTTGATAAAAAAAGGTTTTGCATTAGTGTGAATTTTCTGAAGGATATGAAGTCTAAAAATTAAATGTCTGTCATTATTTTCTAACTTCAGTCTTCAAAGATCTGGCACTAATTTGCCAGAAAACCACATTTGTTTGAAAAATGAACCAAAAATATGAGGCAAAATTTTGTATATTCTACAAAAATCTGTACAGCTGAGAGGTATGATGGCCAGCATCTGCAAAGGTGTGATGTTATAGACTGGAGAGGATGATCTCCTCACAGATATTACCAAAAGAATGAGCTGGTGCTGACTCAGTGGTTAAACTCTCTGCCTGACATCTGCAATATCCACTGTTCATCCTGGTTCCCAGTCACTGGCCATGTAGAGTTTGTATAACCTGCCTGTATGGATAATTTGGCTTCCTCCCACCTCCAAACCACATGCTGGTTGATTGTTCCCCACAAAATATCCATATATATATATATATATATATATATATATATATATATATATATATATATATATATATATATATATATATATATATATATATATATATATATATATATATATATATATATATATATTGCATTTGCTCTTGTCTTTTTGTGCAGAGGTTTGACTAAAAAAGGTTACTTGATGACCAATTCACTTAAGAGATAAATAAATTACAATTAAATTAATCTAGTTAAAGAAGATACTTTAATAGGAGCTCTGCAGACAGTCTGTATACAGCTTCTGTGTTTACAAATGAAGACTAGATTAATATTATACACTTAGTAGAAGCCTGCTTGTTAGAACTGCCACTGTATTTTATGCTATGACATTCCTGTTGCCCATTCCCTAGAATTCAGAAATATCTTCATGTTGCCATGCATCAGGTGAGTGTGACTCAGAGACACAATGAGCCTAACCATGGATGGTAAAGAAATACCACAGCTTACATAATATGTAAATGGTAGTATAATGACATGGAAATGAGCAACAATATTAACATGTGAGTAAAGTAAAATACAAATGAGAGTTAACAATACGAGAGTCATTCAAAAGCATATACATATTTTATACTGAGAGATGCTACCACCAGAGTTGTTGAGTGCTGCAAAATGCTGTAGTTATGGGGGAGAGAGAGAGAATACAAAAAACGTGTAGAGGTGACTGAATTGCTAGTTAATATGTATATGCAGGAGGTTGTTCTTACTGCTGGTTGTGACTGAGGTGCATGTGGCCACTCTTGTCGCCATCTTGGATACCTTTCAACTGTCCACATTTTGGAGTGATGCAACTAATTTGTTCTCAGACTGTTGCTCTTTTCTTCCTAAAACTGAAAATTATTTTAAGAAGTTATGAGTTAATTGTGCCAGCATTTTAAAAGTGCCCATAATTTGAGGTCTTTTCCCTAAATATTTCTTGCTTTGTCCATAAATCTGGAGGTGAAAAGTTTGAAGGTATTATGTCATCTGATTGTACTTAGCATACCATGCCCTACATGCCACATAAATAGTGGACCACTACTGTATGAATAGAGACACCATGAAGGAGTTGGTTGAAATGTGTCATCTTCAGATGGAGGCTTGTGGAGTGTGTATAGTGCACATCTCTCTGGATACAAAGGTGTGTGTGGATTTCAAAATTCTGGATACAGAAACCTTTCTGCAAACATTAAAGGGCACAATGGGTGTGCCCCAGGTGTCTCCCCAAAGATAATCCACCAGTTCTTTGATGCCATGTTACAGCATAGGAGAAGAATATGTTGTTCCCATGCACTACTGAATGTGGGCACTTTGTGACATTGCCTAGTTTTCATGAGGTGCTAGGAGCCATTGACTGCACCTACATTGCAATAAATGCCTCACCTAAGGTAAGGACATTAGTATATTAAGCAAACAGGTTCGACTTCATCAACTGTGAGGTGATCTACAATGCAGAGTGCATAACATACAATGCTTCAGCAGGCCATCCAGGCAGTGCCCACCATGGCTCCCACCTCAGGCATATATGTGACTTAAACCAGAAGTTTGTTTCCGGTGATTTCCTACAAGGTCATCTTTTTGGCTATGCCGGCTATCCTGAAGCCATGGCTAGTGACAGCTATTAGAAGCCCACAGACTATTGCAGAGAATGTGTATAATATTGCTCTGGCATAGTCTCAAATTATTGCTGTATGTTCCAACTGCTAAAGAGTTGCTTCCATTGTTAGGGCACATCTAACAATGCACTGCAGTATGACCCTGAAACATGCAGTAAAGTCATTGCAGTGTGTATAATACTACTACACAATATGGTGATACACAAACAGTTACAGCAGGGGAGAAACATTCAGGAGGAGAAGGAAGAAGAACCAGACACAGCAGTGGAGGGAGTGCATGATAAGAAACCTCTGAAGGAGATGACTCCAAGGGATGATTATGTGAGATGGAGGTGGGCATAGTGAACCTTAGCTAAAAAGCAACATCTGGTTCGTAACTACCAGCCAGAATAAACATAACATACAACAGTAAGAAAGATGAATGCAGTACAACATCCAGGCTGTGCTATACCATGCATAGACTGGCCATACTGTGCATCAAAGAGCACAAGTTACCAAGGTAACAGTGCACTGAGAGTTAGACACAGCTGTCATCATATGTCCAGGGTAGGAAGGCAACAATGGTAAGTATCAACAATGGGCAGTGCGTGTGTGTGTGTGGGGGGGGGGATGAGGATTAACACTGTGTATGTAGATGTGCACACACACACACACACACACACACACACACACACGTGTGTATGTGTTTGTGCATGGGTGGGGCATGGGCTGGTGATTGTGGGAAGCCAGAAAGGCTATCCAAGGATGAGATGTTGCCTCCACTACTTTGTGAATAGGTAGTGGTGTGCAATGCAGGTGTGTGTGTGTGTGTGTGTGTGTGTGTGTGTGTGTGTGTGTGTGTGTGTGTGCATGTGAATGCATAGACACAACTACATTGAATGATTCAGCACTGTCCCAGGGTCTAGAAGACAGAACTATAGCACCCACAGGATATGTATGAGCTGACTGTGCAAATCCTTGCCACAGAGGTGCCCTTTCAAGGGAAGTGCAAAGCCATGATCTGCAATATACATAGTTGATGGAGTGCTTCATGAGCCCTAATGGAGTAACATACCATAGATGGTTTCTGCATGAACATCATGTCAACAAATACATTCATGATAACATACAGTGCCCTCAACACTGGATGGTGATGTAGAAGTGGTGGTACTATATGTCCAAGACTGTGTCCATCCCTTCCCACTTTTGGATCCCACATTTAAGGCAGGAGTGGGCCAGCTATTGGATGATAGGTGGCTATCATGGCTAGCCACACAGAGGCACCTGCATTGTACAGAATTAGTATATCATGTGCCCATAATGTTGCACATCTGGCATAGGCACTCTTGCAGATCTTCATGCAGAGCATGTACTACCCTGACCAACTCAGCTGTTTCTGTATTGGTCTCTGCCTATCTATGCATTGTAGACCTGCACAAATAATAAGTAGATTGGCACCCATGGCATGCAAAGCCACAGTCACACTAATCTCTGAGGTCATTGTCATGCTAAATGGAACTAGTGGCACACAAAGACTGACTCTGACACTGGAAATAAAACAAGTCCCTGACCTAATGTGTTGGCCTCTTCCATTCCCTGAGTGACTTCATGGCTCTGTGGGGTAAGATGGACAGGCACAGAGGCTTTACCCATGGAAGGGAGTAGGGATGTAGACATCATATTGCCCAAGTCTATAACAGACACTATGACCCCTTACTGTGCCAAGATTTGGTTGCCATCATCACTGGGACCAAACAGTTTTTGAACTTCATGCAGGCCTGTAGTATCTGAGGAGGAATCAGATCGCACAGCCATATAGAGGGCCTGTAGCATGATGCCATTCCCTGTCTGGTGATAGTTACTCCAACTGTGTCACTCATCTTTGGGAATGACAACCAGAACCTGCAAAGGAATATGCATGTAACCTACTGTTGTGGATGACCTGACCTTACAGGTCTGCTGTTGGAGGTGGCCCACATTTGTCCTGAACTGGCAGTTAATGATACCACATATACTGAGCCTATGGACATAGCTAAGCTGTTAGCCAACAGGTTCTTTGAAAACATCACTCCCCTGTCCCCATCACATGTACCCCATGACATCTTTACCACTTGTCCCCTACCTTGCATCTTTAAAGAGCAAGTCATAAATGCACCTGCAGCAATTGTAGAAACCACAAAAGTTCCTCACAAGGAAAATTCAAGTTCTTTAGCATCTGCCCTATGTGGATCATGTGAAATTACTGTCACTATAATCTGTTTCATACAGACTACTCAGAGGTGATCTCTGCCTTGCATATAAGACAATCTCTGACCCTGATTTATTGGAAATGCTGCATATCGGCAAACCAAATGGTACACAGGTTACTCATTTTAAAGACCTTAACCTGATATGTGATATTAACAGAACCTAGTGGAGGGACAGATTTGTCTCCCAGAGGTTAACACACCTTTTTGAACATACTCCCATTTCATATCCAACAGTGCGCCTCACTGGCCCTCTTCAAATGCAATCTGGACAATTGGATGGGTAACCATAAATTCACCGGGGAGTTCCACCTGTGTCCCTCTTGGAGAGGGGAAATATGTGCTGATCATGGAAATAAGGGTAGAACTTGGCTAGGCTTGAAAGGGCCCTAGGACCATTATCCTAGTAACTTCCTATGATCCTAGTACTGCAGCAAAAGAGGGAATAATACCAGTTACCATTCACTTACCTCTCTTTATACTTGTCTTGCTTATAGTAATTGAGGTTTCCCTCATGGATAGCAGCAGTACAGTTTGCAGTTCTGCAATCTTCTGCAATGCAATTTGAGAAACAATGGTCAAAACTGTTTTATCATGTAATTTCAAAGCTCTTAGTGCAGTTGTTATGCTAATATGCCTATTTTGGAAGAATGCTCATAAAACAAATATTTATTTCATCATGCAACTTACCTGTGCTGTGTTGTACTATGCTATGTGGTTTGATCATCTCTGTGTGCTTACACAAGCACTTGGGAAGCACAGTGTACCAGCATGGGCAGGCCAATGACACTTTTGAGGAGGTGAGCAAAGTGATGGTAGTATTATGGCTTGTAGATTTGATGAAAAACAAAATTACTGACATAGGCACTGTGATTATTGTACACTCTGTCCATGCTGTTGTTATCTTACATCATCATGCCATGCCATATATTTTTGTGCTGTGCAATGGTCAGTTGGCTTGCTAGCTTGCTGCCCAAAGTTGTGCATCACATGTAAACAGCAGCAATGCACATGAGCATGAGAGGGCAACCATATTTCTCTGGATCGTGACCTTATAAATGGCCTTGGCTTCCAAGGGTGCTGAAAGTAACAGGGCTCCGAAATGTTGAAATGAGAAGAGTAAAACAAACTATACAGCTACTGTAGCTGGACAGATAGGTGACATTTGTTCCTGGTGGTCACATTTTGCACAGTACTGGTCCAGGGGAATTGGATGGTGGCAGTATAGTCTAGCACCTAATCCAGTCATTTATGAATGTGATATTGCTTGCAGACCTGCACTTGATTCCAATGCCCTCTAGGTGTAAAAAAAATATTTTAAGCAAGACTTTTATATTAACTCTTTGACTTATCCCCTGAAAATCTGTTATTTCTAATGTGTTTTGGTACAGATTATAACATTTAAACAAATACGTATTTGGTTGAACTAGGTCAAAATGGTTTAGAAAAGGAATAGGTGGGCTATTCTGTCAGTATTGCTTCTTTACAAATAGGTTCAGTAGAAGATGAAGCCTCGATCTGTTTAAAAAATAAACATGTATCCTGTATGTTCTATTTTTCATATGGGATACATTACTACCTCACACAGAAAGGCTTCTAAGGTGTAAGGTAGCCACACATTATTTTTCCCCTTTTCTGAGCTACCATTGCCCTAGGACTTAGTAAAATGAGATTTTTGGTAATGAAATTGTTAGTCATTATGAAACTTCATTTACAAATACATGCTTGATCTTTCTAAAGATATGGCATCTCACAATGCCCTTCGGCATATTTTTAAATTGAATGTCACTTGTTATGCATTTACCATGTTCATGTATGCTTCTTTAGCCCTAAGCAATTTTACTTCATCCATTACTGTTCCATCATTGTGGCATATTTACTTCTATTTGAAATATATTGGTATCTGCCAGTATGTTTTAGACTTCTTTGTCTACCACTATGTTTACATTACTGTAGTCTAGTACAACACTGTAACCTTATGTCTTTTATCATACTCCATTATTTGCTCATCCTCTCTGCTCTTTGAACTGCGGTCATGACTGGGAAGGGTCAATAGACCAGTTTGCTAACCTGGTTAGCAAATGACAAATAAAATAAATAAAATAAAATAAAAAAGCATTATTAATTATTAACCATTTAGCATAAGTCCGATTAATTTTCCTTTCCTTTGTGTGAGCAATCTGTGTGTAAGCTGATCCATGCATGTGTCCTACCTTGAGATTTACTCAATGCACAATAATTTCATTCAAAGTTACTTATGGGAAACATATAAAAGCCTTACTGAAGTTTCCAAACTATCAAAACTAGAGCCATAGGAAATATAACTTATGACCTTAAATGTATTTCAGCATGCACTAAAATACAAAAAAATGAGCATACGTGGGAGTAA
The DNA here is from genome assembly GCF_019279795.1 of Protopterus annectens. NCBI lineage: Eukaryota > Metazoa > Chordata > Ceratodontiformes > Protopteridae > Protopterus > Protopterus annectens. The sequence goes on along the minus strand of NC_056728.1, from coordinate 1,985,123,450 downwards.
TTTGGAGCATGTCAGGGAACTAATGGGAATGAATGAAAGCTTGTGACACGAACATAGGAAAGTTCTAAATTATTCTAAAACACTGTCATGGGCAAAGGTACTTATTAGTAAGAAAGCAGTAAAAAATTGAAACTGAAAGAAAAATACAAGCAACTCAGAATAATTATACACAGCATGACATACCTGACTTATTAACTTATTGTTTGTTTGCAAACCAGGTGGGTTGTTGATGGATGCTTTCAGCCTTGACCCAGATACTTTGGTACAAATATACAATGTAGAAAAGCAAAAACTTTAAATGCAAAATCATAACAGCAGAGCAGTCAGTAAGGCTAGCAAACCAAGTAACAAACCCACAATGAAATTGTTTTATGCAGAAGGTGTAGCTACTTTCTGACTGATTACAACAATAATGCCTTACTATGAGTTAGTAAAGCCAAAACAAAATGCAGAGATTAACTACATTAGGAACAAAACTGATGCAAAAACATAACAAAACAGCAGTCTGACAGAGCAAGTAAACAATACAGAAATTATGCAATTTTCTTATAGGAGGATTATATGCTAATGGCCATAGGGCCTTAACAAGCCTAGCCATGTAATAACAAGTCTAATAACAAGTTTAAAGTAGTTCACAGTAGATGACAAAATGGCTGCAAAACAGAAAAAAATATGAGAATTTAACAATGAAATAAAAAAAAATTAGAAGAGAAAATTATAAAGAAGTATGCAATGCATTTAATTTTTGCAAAGATTAGAGAAGGCTCTTAGTTTCCTCCATGTTTTCATCTTCATATTTTATTTATGGAGAAAGAAACTGCTCATACAGACATTGTATTAAGTGTTCCCATTTCACATTTTTTGCCAGTTATTATTCCTGCTTTTGCATCCCCCAACAGACAAAGGGTGATGACACTATAATGCAGTTTAGCTTTAACCTGTGTGTAATACAGACACATTATGATAACTTGACTGCAGGAGACTACCTTAATCTCTGTCATGCTACTGTTCTCACTCTCCAGGTACTTCAGATTTGTGCTGTACCCTACAGAGACTAGAGCAGTTTGTTATTGGAAGTGCAATGCATAAGGCCTTTTACACTTAGCAAACAGCTTCAGTACCTTTCTCATATATGGTATACAATACTGCTTCAATGTAGACAATGATTTCAGTGGGACTACTTCTAGACCACCTAATGTAGCATTGACAGGTAGAGTACAGCACTGCTGTACTCTACTGTTAAGAATACTTTGTGACTGTTTCCTAAGGAGCTAATATTATACTCAAATAAAAGGGAACACATTGTATCTGCACTACACTTTATGAATTCTGTGGGACAGTCTCCTAAATACCTAATATTCCATTCTCATATGGTGCATATAGTGCTGCTGTACTGCACCCTGTGAATACTGTGGGACTTTTTTGAGCTCCTAACATGATGTTTAGATATAATATACATTATACTGTTATATTACACCCTAAGAATACTGTGGGATGGTTTCCAGAACAGCTAACATGTTATTCACCTATAGGTACACAACACTGCTGTGATATTCCTATGAATACAGTCAGACTTTCCCCTGAGCACTTTGTGTACAATTTGCATATAGTGGTATGTAGCATTGCTGTACAGTAACCATAAATACTATGGCACTGTTTTCTGAGCAGCAGTTACAGTGGGGTTGCTTTCTGAGAATACATAGTACACAGCACTGTTGTAATATTAGAAGCAAGAATACAGTGGGACAATGTCTTGAGCACCTAATGTGCCATTCACATATAAAGTACATGACACTGCTATACTGTACCCTATGAATATTGTGGAACTGTTTCTAAGCACCTAATGTTCCTCTCAAATATAGGGTATACATAGCTGGCCCACTTCAGAAAATCAATGTTTCAGAAAGGAGAACTTTATATGGTCGAAATCATATGATCGACTTTCCAAAACATCAAAGCTTTTGTGTGGAGATCACAGTATTGTGGGGATCAGGGAATTTATCCTTTACCCCACTGTAGTGTTATCTTGGAGTCATTATATGAATATTTATATATTTATTATATATTTTAGTAATTATATGCAGGGAGTGTGTGGTGCATGGGGGCTTGCTCCTGCAAAAAAATAGATGTTTGCTGTTTTGTCTTGTTCGACTTTTCGGAAAGTCGATCATATGCTCTCTGAAAAGTTGATTTTCTGACATAGATCCAGACATAGCATGTGGAGTACACAACACAGCTGTACTGTGTACAGTGGGAAAATGTCCTGAATGTCTAGCCTACCATTCACATATAATGTACACAGCACTACTACTTCACCCTATGAATACTCTGGAACAATTTCCTGAGTACCTAGTATACCATTCACATTATACTGTATCCTGTAAATAATCTGGCATGGGGCACACAGTGATGCTTTACTGTACCTTATGACTCAAAGTTGAATCTTTCCTAAGCACCTTCAGGTGCTGTGTGACAAGTGGTAAGTCTGCTTCTATTATGAGTTGTTATGTTTGTGTGAGTAGCACAGTTCTGCAGTGTTTTGTACCTATTGCCTCATGGTACAGCCCTTCTAAGTGCTTCATCATGTATAGGTGGTTGTGGTCTGTACATTACCTCCCTACAATAAGCTGCATCATCATTATGCAGCCTATCTTTAAAAGATGCTCATTCATCATGCACTGCTCACAGCACAACTGAATTGAATGGTGCAGGGGTGGTTGTCTGGTGCACTGTTTACTACAATGTAGTATGAACTAGTTATAGGCAGTATGAATATCAATCTGTATAATACCCACAATGTAGTCTGCACTATAGATTTGATGTGGATAGTGACTTTGAACATGGCCACCATTGTTTACCAATGGCATACTCTCAGTTTATCCTAGGATTCAAAATGAAAAAACACCTTTCTCTCAAAAATATTTGAATAGCCAAATTTCTTGCAAGTTTATTGCATACTTTTATCATAACAGGTCTACATATTAAAACAAACCTACATAACTGTATGACATGTTTATAACAATTAAACTTATCCAGAGCACATATTTTCTCAAGATCACCCATCCACACAGATCTAACAAAAATCTTTAGGTTCTAAACTCAATCCCCTCAAATGTTGGACTATCTATCATCTGACTCTTGTATTTTTATGAAGATGTACATGGTTTGCACTCAAAAATATAATACATACTTTGTTTTTCTACATTATACTATGTCCTACTGAAAAATCATTTCTTTTTTTTTTTATTTCTAACAATTCACATGTGACTTACCATGCCCAATGCACTTCCCTTAATGTTTTGCCTTTTCTAACTCACATAAATACTTCTTTCCTTCCCACAGGTCTCAAAGTGAAATAGACATCTTACATTTCTAACCCCTAGTTCAGCCTTATATTGAATAGCCACTATTACAGCCTTCAGTTTATTTTTCCCTACCCACTCTAAACAAACATGCTTTATACCTAACAGTTAGACATTAGCCCCCACATGCAAGTATAGTTTAGTATTATCTCCTCGTTATACAAAAATATCTTAATTCTCAGCATTTAATGCAAATCACAAGAAAAAGAGAAAAACTAGCCAAACCTGCAAGTAGTAAAAAAGAAAAACAATACAGCTTTCAATTAGTTCCTTTTCAGCCTTGCATTTATTTTAAATGTAGCAGCTATACATAACATACCCATATCATATTTTCCCTCAGACATATCTCTTATAATTTATATCTTGTCAAACCTAGAATTCCAGCAAATAAAATTCAGCAATCTACTTAACCAAGTATGTTTTTTGAAAGCTTTAACCTACAAAAGGGGGAACACAACAAGGTCTCAAGTCCAAAGCACTGGAAAACCACTCTCCTGAAGCCAGGGACTTCAGCACCTTGTAGCTCAGGTAGGCTGCAGCCCCTGCTTCAACCTGAATATGAGTTTGGACAAGCAGCCATAAGGAGTGAGCTTAGGGTTAGGGAGCAGGAGGGGGATAGTAGGGATAGGGAGCCGCAAAGGGGCTTTAGGATTAGGGAATGGAGGGGAGCTTTAGGCTTAGGGAGTGGGAAGGGAGTTTTAGGGTTAGGGATGGGAAGGGAGTTTTATGGTTAGGGAGTGGGTGGGGAGTTTTAGGGTCAGGGAGTTGGAAGGAGTTTTAGGGTTAAAGTGTGGGAAGGGATTTTTAGGTTTAGGGAGAGGGAGTGGAGATGCAGCTTTAGGGAACAATCAGGACATTTAGTTTTAGGGAAGGGGTTGGAATTTTAGGTTTAGAGAGTGATCAGGGACTTTAGTGTTAGGGAGGGGAAGTGGAGGTTTAGGGTACATGAGCAAGGGCTCAGGCTGGGAACTGGGTGAGAGTTTTAGGGTTAGAGTTTAGGTTCTGTTTGGGCTATACAGTTTTATAGGGCTGGGTGAAGGGAGTGCTAAGTAAAATGGGAGACTGCGCTAGTGGGGATTCCAGCAAATACAGCAAGGCAGTGTGTTGTGAGCTTCTAACTTGTAAACACTTGTATTAGAATACTGTAAATGGATTCAAATACTGAACCACTTAAATGTAGATGCAGCAATGTACAGGAACTCATAAATTATCAAATGATTCATTGAGTGGATCTTTGGAAAATGGAATTGCTTACTATAATATATTAGTCACAACGCCAACACTGTCAAAATTCAAAAGAGGTTGGATTTATTTTATGATCATTGATTTTAAATGACAGGCATCTCAGATTTTTGTGTTTTTCAAAACTGTAAAGTTTGAACTTTGAACTACTCAAATTCAGTATTCAGCTTGTTTTCTCTAACCTCTAGTCTAACTTCATACTGTGATTATGTATTTATGACTCACTTATTTCTGTTCTTCTCTGTATACTTTCTGACATATCATGTGCATAAGACAAAACACTGTGTTCATTATTTCCTTCAGCTCTCATTTAACCTTGTTGCTTTCCCCTCAGTATGTTCAGCAATTATTTTGCCATACATAAATAGTTTTCACCTTAAAATGAAACCCTGTTGCATTTCCCTCCATTTTTCAAACAGCCACATCAATTAACTATCCATTTACTTTTGTAGTAGCCTCCCTACTGCCAGTAATTGATGCAGACAGTTAAGGTTGTGAGCTGTAGCTCCTGTGGTACAGGGTTTGATTCCCTTCACTTTCATTTGCCCATTGTGTGACTTTGAGTACATCATTTAACCAACCATTGTTCTTGCATCATTCTTGAAAAGGCACAGTGCTCAGAGTTCCTTACCTAGTTAACTAAAAATTCTATTAGCATTACCCTTATATATGATACATAAACCATAATACTCAATACAATTGCCTGACCACCTGATGTGCTGCAATTTACCTTGTGAAAGTCTCTTCTTGACCCAAGTCAATCAATAACCCTTCCAGACAAAGATGCGCTCTGTAACCCTTAAGTATTGTTAAATTATCTTATAAACCCTTGTCAGCCATAATCCAGTCCCCATTCTTTTTTATATTGAATCAATCAGCATGTTTTTGGAAGTTAGAACTATAACAGAGTGTCTGAAAAAAAATGCTACCCACAAAATTTAAGAAAATTCAGTCTCCACATAGACAAGACGTCATGACTAAAACTCAGACACTGTGAGATGGATACCCATGTTTCCAAATCATACACTGTGTCACTTAGTTATATACTAAGTAGTAATCACATCATACTCATAGTCATGTCTTATATACTCTTGTATTATAGTCAAACTGTATATCAGGATATCACACCATATATGGTTACATTTAATACAATTATGGGAGACAATACTGACACTAAAATGAAAATGTATGATCAGGGGACATGATTATGGAGATATATCACTATCTTTACAATGTCTAAAGGAGATGAATACGACACATTGGATTACTGCATATAGGAAATATTTGACAAGTTCATGCATCTGAAAATAATGACCCTTGCAAAGTCAAGCATATATATCATTCTTTTTCAACAAAAGCTCCAAAAAGCAATATTGTTAGCTCTGTGAAATTACATACAGTCGTGAAAAATATTGGTAAATTAAATATGTGTCACTAGATGGAAAATAAAGTATGAAATAAGTTAGCAAAGCAAAAGAATAACACAAAAAAATGGCTTATTCAAAAAACAAACTGAACCATAAACACTGGAGTAGGTGCTTTTTTTTACAGTTTAATCAGTTTGGGCATTTTTATTCTTTTTATTGCATAGTTATATCTAATTAGACACTCAGTGGAAAGCTATATTCCTTGTGATAAAAAAGAACTAGATAAAATGGAATTTAAGTCACCCAGCATGTTTTATTTTATTCTTCCAAGTGGTTTATACAAAAAAAAAGAAATTAAACATAAACATATTTGTGAAAATGACATACTGGCTGTTAGCATTCAAATGTGTCTGAGTTTCTTACTTTAGAGATAAGTGGTCACCCCTCCAATGTGAAACAGAATGTTATCATTTTCTAAATAAATGAAACAATGACTAATTAGTGGATCCTCCTTACAAACTAAACAGAAGCACTTATTATTTCTAATTTTAAAAGTCAGCTCAACTGATGAAATGCATGCAGGAAACATATTTTATTGGTATGGGGAGTATTGTAATGAATGAAACAATGAACAGAAGGAATGTTTTGAGCTGTTTTTTAAAAACAGGAAAACATTGCTCATTTTGTAATCAAAACAATACACTATAATGGGTTGTAAAACAAATAATAAACAAGACAGAACCATAATGTATTTTATGTAAAGCAAAAAGGAAACAGAAAAATAAAACAGAAATCTTAAATGCCATGTTCATTTTATTTCCCTCCAAATTAAGAGGAAAATGTGATGCCTATCTTTGTTAGAAAAGAATGCAAAGTGAAAATAAAAATGAAAGACACTAGGATACCTGTTCATTATCTTTTTAAAATGCTCTTACTTCTGAAAGATGAAGAAAATAGTTTGGATATTTATTTGGAAAAAATATATTTCTTCTGAAAAGCTTAATACCTGCCACAGGGGTAGCCTTTATTCCTACACTCTCTTTAATTAAACAGCCGACTTTTATATCACTATACATCAGGAAAAAAGAAAACACTGTAGAGAAATCCTTTGAGCAGAGAATCATTTATACACTTTAATATTATGAGGCAAGTGATTATTTGTCATGTACACTATTCCCAGTATAAAACAGGAGGATAACAATAGTACTTGAACCAATAAGTATGCATATAGTCAAATGATGCATATATTTACCATGAAAATACTAATACTGCACATGATGAATACAGATTATTGTACCGGTTATTACCAATGTATAACTATAACAGGTCAGTCATTTTTAGCCAAGATTCAAACCTGGAATATGATCGATCCAAACAAGTTTATTTTGTTGCAAACATGGTCAACAATATAAGTGCTTTCGTTTTTCATATAAAAACTTCATCAGACAAACACACTAAATCAATTAATTCATATATACTCACAATGAGTTTTAAACTTTTCAATCATTTGGCATATGACAACCAAGCCACAGTGAATCTCAAGCAATTTAAAGCTATAAAACACAATTCACTAAACTCCTGTGATCACTACATAATATTTAAGCCAATATAAATCTACTTGAATATTGACACATAAAACTACATAAAATATATTTACATTCATAAAAAAATAAAAATCAAAGCAGTTTCAGTCCATTACAAATTATTATCTTTCTAGGGCTTTTACTTTCAATAGATAAGCTATTAAAGCATGTGCATTTAAACCTGGCCGATTATTTGCATTCAAGCGCAATTGCCACTATAGGTCATGTTTTTCAAGTACCAAAGCCCATGATCCACCCTTTCATTTGGAATTATTTGTTTTATTACACTGAATTTGAAAGGATGGCTGAGGTTTTCATTTATATGTTTGAAAAGACGTTAGTTTCTTTTCTTGTTTTTATATTGTACAAGTGTTCATAAATTCTAGCTCTCAATTTCCGCTTGTTTTTTCCTATATAAAAACCCATGCATGAAACACCTTGAACATAGTAAGTAACTCTATGTATATTTCAATTAAATCTTCTATTTAATCTAATTATTGTATTATTCACTGTTAACTTGTCAGCAACAAATATGTGCTTACAGTATATACAGCATCCACATTTATTCAGGTCATCATTCTCTCATCTCACTATGCATTGTGTTTCAAAAACGGATTTCAAGTTAATGCCTTTCTTATACACAATATTAGGTCTCTCTCCTCTCTCTTTCAGGAATACTTCTAAGAGCATGGACACTGTGTAGCAGCAGATTTTACAAGCTCCACTAAAGAAAATATATCTTCACTGGAATTTTGTCTTCTATCAAAGAAAATGTGTGTTTTTTTTTCTGCATAACCTGATAGTATTTAAAATACTCTACAGAAATATCTACTTAAAAATCAAAAGTGGACATATATTTTTCAGTCAAAATTTCATCAGAATAACTTTATCTCATCTGGAAGAATTTCAACATGAGCTTCACTAAGACAAGCAGTCAGGATTCCAGTCTAAAAAGAGAACTACAAACTCCAATAACTAATATTAAAGACCTCACCACAAAGATTGACAAGACTGAGTTTAAAATTGACAATTTTAAAGAAAAAGCTACTAAGCAGATGGATCTCCTTCATGAGGATTTAAAACAGCAAAAAATCCAAATAACAAGTATTGAAGAATCTCTGACATTGATGGCAGATTAGTAGAAACTGAAAATAACATAAATTTTTACTTAAGCAAAACACCTCATTACAACATAAACTGGATGATCTAGAAAACAGATCACACTGGAATAATATCAGGATCTTCAGATGTCCGGAAAACATAGTGGGAAATAACATGTCAAGCTTTCTCAATACCTGTTTATCAAAATTCCTGGATTTACCTGAGGCTATGTCTTTTGGAATAGAGAGAGCCCACTGGTCACTAACATTAGTAAACAGCATTAATAGGAAACAAACAGGATCACTTCTGTGTCTCTGCCCAACATTCTTGGGTGGCGTAAGCCAGGCAACCTTGTTGGCTAGGCTTACGTAGGCCCTTCGGCCAATAGCCTAGTACCTACCTATGAACAACCAAGATCAGTCACAGTAAAATTTCTCTCTTCATCTGATAAAGAACTAATTTTAAAAACTGCCTGGTCGAAATCTCCTTTAAAATATAGTGACTCTATCATTCGGTTTGACAATGACTGCTCAACAATGGTAATTGCCAAGAGAAAAGTATTTTTACCTTTGATTAAAGAACAGAAAAAGGTTCAGATTAAGACTCACCTCTTGTTTCCTGCAAGGTTGAAGATTTTTCTCATTGAGGGTCCTTCGATGTTTGAGGATCTTGATTCTGCTCTGGCTTTTGATAAAACCACAAATTGCTAGAAAAATAAAAGAAATGGATTTGGCTAACCCCTCTCTTAAAAGAATGGCTTCTAATTCTACATGGAAATCTACCGAGAAACAAAAGAGACTAAAAAACAAATGAAATATAACACAGTTTACTCATAAACTATGTTAACATTATGGACTTTATATTATTAACAAGTATGTTTGGTTATGTTATACATTCAAGGTAAGATCTTCTCTTCTCCTTTTTTGATGCTTATTTATAATACTTCATTCATACCTTAACTCAGCTTGTCATAATTTATTATTCTTTCTTTTCTTTACAGTTACACATAATCTCTTATTTTCTATTTCAAATATTTAAACCTAATTTATAATAATCATAATAATTGCACTTGCTTCATGATATAATTACAATGGTTTTACTTAATTTTCTTATCATACTTTATATTTCCACAAAGTTAATATTTATATATTTCTATACATTCAATAATCTTCTATTCAAGATATAAGAACATGTTGGGACTCACTAGCGGGAGATCTAAAGTAAGTAAAATGGTTTTCTTTTTCTTTCCCTTTCTTCTGTACAGATTTCACATTTCACATTTCCTCTTTCGATCTTATGGTAAATTCATAAGCTAGAGAATAACATACTCTTATAACAGTTTTCCTCCTCTTTCTTACATATGCTTTGATGAGTAACATTAATCACAAGATGTGTTTTATTATTCCTGTTGAATGAAATCACATAATGTAAATACTGCACAGTATATATGTTACACATTTGTTCAGGTAATGTAAATAATGTAAGGTATATACGTTACACATTTGTTCAGGTAATGTTATATATAAATGTGTCAGGCTGTTTAGATTTGGCTTTTTTTTTTCTCCTTTTAATAAATAAGAAGTCATATGGGAATCTATAGTAGTTAAAAATGCTATTTGATATACATATGTGCTGTAACGAAGTGAACATTATGTACATGTACCGTGACTGCAATGGCATTTCTTTTGTGAATATTTAACAGTTTAGAGCCTACAGAGTTCATTGATTCATGAGTACACATATAAAATTGATGTTTTTGCTTTATTTCGGCAGTTTCCCGCCAATCTACTATTAGAGACAATTTTTGTACTTTGCTCACCTCGTGCTGCAATTTCACGAGCCAACTCTCCCTCTGAACCTCTCAGCTAGCCTTGGAACCATTTCTTCCCTTGTACGTCACATTCTCAGCAATTTAAAGCAGTTTGATGACATCACTGGTAAGAGACGATCATTTCCAGAAAGTGTAGTCCACACATACGGCTGAGAAATGGTTTGGTTATTGTATTTCTTCTGTAAAGCTCATTTTAGCTACAGAATAATGAAAACTATGGTCGAGTAAAGGATTAATAGAATTTTTTGGGCCTTTTCTTATATCTTTGGCTTCCAGATGCTAGAAAAGTACAGAATCAACAGGAAAAATGAGAAAGAGAGAGAGAAGTGAGGGAAGGGGAAGAAAGAAGATAAAGAACAGTGAAAGCCTTTACTTGTAAACATGTATGTGTTTTATTTATTTATTCTGTATATGTATACATCCTTTGCAGTTTACCCCCTTTTTTACTTCTCTTCTAGTTCCAGCAATTCAGATAACATTACATATTACGATAAATGTTGCTTTATTTAAAGTTAGCTCCTACATAACATACTGCAGTTTTTGTTTAAATTTCACAGAGAGGTTGCTTCTATCACCATAGACTGTTTATTTGTGTAGTAAGGAGCTGAATAATGTAATGATCCTAACTAATTGGCTTCTGCACAAGACATGTTTATTCTTTGACAGTGAATGATTCTGGACATAACTAACTGTACTTGATGTGTTTCATTTATTACTGATGCATTGAATATGATAGCATCTATTAATTTTGTCCTCCTTCTCTCGTATACTTATAAGGGAAGAGATATAGTAGGATTTATGAATATATTATGGCAGATTATAATGTTTATATAAACATGTCAATACTTGAGTTAGCACAATCTTGATTTTGATATTGTAGGATATATAGTAACTAAGTTGAAGTGTTTTATATATATATATATATATATATATATATATATATATATATATATATAAATAATTCCTTTTATCTATATAAGTTGTAAGGCTGTTGGTTAATTTAATTAGTTATTTAATATTTCTTTAGATATTTTCACTCAACTCTAATTATAAGAATAATATACTGTGTTTTTTGGTCATACACATTTATCTATAGGGTATTACTTATATGAGCATATATTCATTCCAGATGAATTATTATAAAGCTGATTTTATTTGTTTTATAAGAAACTTTGTTCTAGTTTTGTTTCTAATTTAAATTACATAATCTATTTTATTAGTGGGGTTTGCATTCTGTTGCTACAATTTAGGGTTTTGATCTCAGTGACTGATGCCATTGGGATTAGGAGTTTATAACTCCAGGGGGGGGGGGGCTATGTTGTGTTTTTTTAACCTAGAATATGTAATCGTTTTCTTAAAAGAAAGTTTTTTGACATCCAGTGTAGCTTACTCAAAAAAAGTACAGGATACAAAATTCAAGGAATATATATTTCCCACAATGATTCTAGGTCACTATATTCATTTTGAACAAATTCATTTTTGGATGGATATTCTCTTGTTTTATGTGTGATACTGATATGTTACTAGTACATCACACACTTATAATTATATAACATGATCACATTGAAAGGTATATCACTTAACATAAACGGTCTGAACAATCCCTATAAAAGAAGTAATCTATTTAAATATCTAGCCTTTCATAAAAGTCCATATAATATTTTTACAAGAAACTCATTTAACGAAAGATACTATTAAATTCTTAGATACAAATAAATATACAATTATTGTAAGCTCAGAGTGTACAAAAAAGAAAAGAGGTGTAGCAAGACTGTGGAATAAAGCATCCCCTCTACCCAGAATAATTAAAACATATCAAGATAATGAAGGCTTACTTTGTTTGGCTATAGTAGAAATGGGCAAGAAATTGTACACATTAATAAACAATTATTAGATACTCGGTATTGGTACTAATACTATTAGACACATCTTAAATCAAATAATATCTTTATCTGAGAGCCATATTATTATGGAAGGAGACTTCAATTGTACTCTAGACCCAAAAAATACAATCACTTCAGGCAAAAGAAAAATTACACCACAAGCTAAACAACTAATACAATTCCTAGACATCTATCTACTTAAATATATACATCATTTTGTGGATCATAACTCATTACAATACACTTTCTATTCTAATAGACACAAAACATATTCTAGAATTGATAGAATATTACTTTCTACACAGATAATTAATAATCTGGTTAAAAGTAAAATCATATCATGCCCAATTTCTGATCATAATACTATTTTATTTGAACTAAATATTAATAATACCTCTAATGCTCAAATTAAAAGAATCCTGGCATATCTTACACAGCTTAAAGATTTTCAATCAATTTTAAAAGAAGAGACACAAAACTTTATAAATATAAACTCACCTTCTGACACTCAAGATATATTTATTTGGGATGCTTTAAACTTGTATGGACAAATTAACAAATGGTATTATAATAAGATGAAAGTTTGGGATAAAGACATGAGAACAATACAGGATAATCTGGACTCATTACACATCAAAAATAAAGATAATCTTTCCTCTAAAAATATAAGAGATGGGATATACAAATTAAATGAAGAATATAGCTCTATTCTTCATCACAAGGTGATGATAACTCTAGAAAAATATAAATGTTTTGCCTATTCAGTAAATCCTAAACATTTATCAAACCTTAAGAATAAGACCAAAAGATTAAATAAATATGATTATATTAAAGAAATACACTCTACAAGAAAGAAAAGAGAGGTACACAGTATTCAAGATATATTAGAAGAGTTTAGATGTCATTTTCATGAAATCAATCATTCTACACAACAAATAGAGTCAGAAGATAATATAAGAAATTTTATTAATAAAAACATATATAATACACTTAAACAACAAATAGAAGTTATTGATAAGCAAATTACTTTATCAGACATACAAAATCAAATCAATAAGCTTAAACTTAATAAAGCACTGGGAAATGATGGAATTATTCCAGAAATATATACTATTATGCCCAAAAATGGCTATTACTCTGATGCACAATGTATATAACGTTGCCCAGAATAATAATACTATACCCCATCATGGAAATATACATTCATATCCCCTATCCTAAAATCAAACAAATTCCCAAAATACTGTTCCTCTTACAGACCAATATCTTTATTGAACATTGATTATAAGATGTTTATGAACATATTCTCAGAAAGATTAAAAAGGTTCTTACCCCAATTAATAGATGAAGACCAGACAGGATTTGTGTCTAATAGAAGTACTTTTGATATAATATAAAATGAACTCTAGCCATTATTGACTTCTCTCAAAGGAAAAAGAGGAACTTAACATTAATTAGTCTTGACATAAATGCCGCTTTTGATTCAATTAATTGGAATTATTTGTTTATTCTTCTGAAGTGCCTAAATTTCTCATATAACTTTATTAACCTCCTAAAACATTTATATGAAGAAACTTTTGCATATATCCAAATAGGATCATATATTTAAAATAAAATCCCTATCATAAAAGGTACCAAACAAGGATGCCCTCTCTCACCTCTATTGCTTACTCTGGTTATGGAAGCTTGGGCAAATTAAATAAGGAATAATAAAAGTATAGGGGGTTTGGAGATAAATAAAGACATAATAGCTAAGATTCAATTGTTTGCAGATTATATACGTATTACCACAAGAGGAAATGACTCTTCATGTCTGTCACTGTTTGAATGGATTAAAACTTTTCAAATGATGTCTGGTTTGTCATTTAAACCCATATACTCTAATAATAAAAAAACAATTAAGGATTATACTCATCGTATACCTAATACAGATCATATTACGTATCTTGGAATTATTCTTGCTAAAGATATAAAATCAATAATACAATTAAATTATAACAAATGTTTGCAAAACATTCAAGATTCATTTTCAAAATGGAATACAATACTATTCACTGCAAAAGAAAGACTAACTATTATAAAAATGATAAGGGTGGCCTGATGGTTAAGGTGTTTGCCTTACAAAAACAAGGTGCAGGGTTTGAGCCTCACAAGGGATAATTGGCTAAGTTTAAAAAAAAATAGCTTGCAAGGGCAGTTAGCCTAGTACTAATCTATGAATCTCTTTACCCAAAATTTTATTCATTATACAATCTATTTAAATTCTTCCTTCAAAAAAGTTTATTAATAAAACACCCTGATTTTAAGGTTCTTTTGGTCCTAAAAAAAAACAAGAAACACAATTAATCAACACATTAATAGTTGGAACAATGGTGGGATAGCATTTCCAGATCTAAATCATTACTCAATCTCCTCTATAATTAGAACAATTATACAGCTTTTAGATATTACATATTCAGCTAAATGGAAATCTTTCTGGGAATTACCAGCTATGCAGCTTATTATGAGATCTTCAACATATCAAATTAGAAATTATAAGTACTCCTATTATATGGATTTTAAAAGATTATTTTGTCACTCATATTAATGCTAATCATACCGACAGTTATTTACATACTATTATAACCATGGCATAACCATCTTTCTGATCTCCTTCCCACCTCTATAGGAGTCCCTCAGGGCTCTGTCTTAGGCCCTCTACTATTTTCCATCTTTATAAATGACCTTCACCTAGCCACTCCTCTATCAACTTGCATTAAATATGCAGGTGATACAACCATTATCTGCTCAGCCCCAACACAGTCAGAACTTTATTCTC
This sequence comes from Protopterus annectens, assembly GCF_019279795.1. Lineage (NCBI taxonomy): Eukaryota > Metazoa > Chordata > Ceratodontiformes > Protopteridae > Protopterus > Protopterus annectens. The sequence continues at coordinate 1,985,108,263 of NC_056728.1, read as the reverse complement.
TCACACAAAATACCTTCACTACCATAGAGCAATGGTTCTCTAACCATTGTCTCCTCCTTAACCCAAAGAAAACCAAACTCCTGATTTTTACACCCACTCTCTTGTCTCCCTCCATTAATTTCTCTCTCACAGCCAACAATGGCATCCTTATCTCTCCAGACAATAACACCAAACTCCTGGGCATTACAATTGACAACCAACTCAAATTTGACATGCACATTGACTCTACAATAAAATCAACAAACAGAAAACTAGGCTCTCTGTATAGAATTAAATCTTTCCTTACTCCTGAAGCCAGAACTACTATAGCTAGAACCCACTTAATCTCTTCCCTTTTATATGCCTCCCCAATCTATACAAATCTTTCTAAACATAATCTTAACAAACTAACTACGTCTTATAACAATATTGCCAGATTTGCTACAGCCTCTCCATACAGGACTCATCATTGTTCTAATCTTAAAAAACTAGGGTGGCTAGAATTACCCAACCTAATACATTTTAACCAACTTACAATCGCCCATAAAGCTCTCTACCTCCCAGACAATACCCCAATGCTCTCCACCTTCATAAAACCCTATAGCAATCTGAAGAACCTGCGCTCCTCTAACAAAATACTGATTCATACTTCTCTATCTAAAAACTCAGCAGGTGACTCCACATTTTCAAACTCAGTTGGGAAAATATGGAATCAACTACCTCAAGACCTCACTACTCAAACATCAATCCCACTATTTAAAACTAAACTTAAACTCTTCTTTTCCAACTATTGGCTTTGCTCTTGCAATAACCCAGACTAACCTTTTGTATCTCCCTGCTATGGGACTTTTTCCACCCTCTCTTATCTCTTATATCTAACTCTCTACAAAGCTGTTACTATTACGTCACTTCTAATAAAGGCACTAAATCTCTACTTTTCAACTTCTTATAAAGATGTAATACAGTAACTAGGTACTTTACTTGTATTTTTATACTGTACTCTTTTCCAAGTAATAGAGAGACTAGGTACTTTACCTCATATTGTACTAAAATGCTTTTAATTTCTAACAGAAGGTTTAAAGTACATGTTATTAGATCTTATTTGTATATGCTGATATATTATGATAAAGTTTTTTGTTTAGTCTTACTATAGTAGTATTGTAGAGGAGCTTTTCTCCCCGGGCCTCCACTGAAAATGGACATGTATCCAGTTGGACTAGCCCGGTTAACAAATGTAAAATAAAATAAAATAAAATAAAATAAAATAAAATAAATAAATAATTAACTTTAAGAATTTTATATATAAACATCTGAAATACAAAAAATGTTTATTTCTTATTATTCCCTATAGCATTCACACAAGAGACTTTTTAACTTCAGATTTTAATAAGATTACCTTATTTAAAAATAATGAACTCAAATTCTGGTTCCAATTAACATCTGAATGCAAGACCAATTCAGTTGATCATATTATACAGGAATATGGACTTGATAAATCCATATGGCTAGATATACAAACACTCATAGTATATCTTGACAATAAATTAGAATTAATTGTATCAACTAATAAACATGACACTAAGATCTTACTACAATTTTTTCAATCAATTCTATTACATAAACATACATATTCAGGTAATTTATCCTTTATTTATAGAGTCCTGAGAGAAGAAACATTTTGCTGTCCACACAACTACTGGAACTACTATAGCTCAATTAACAATAATTTCCCAAGTGAGCAAGACAAGGCGAATATGCTACAATCAGCAGGGAAAATATCTTTTTCTTTGAAATGGAAAATATATTCTTGGAGATTTATGAACAGATATTTGTATATACCTCAATTAATGGATAAAATCAACAAAAAACAAAACATTTGTAATAGATGTAACTTTAGTGTGGATATTAACTGGGCTCATATGTTTTTTAAATGTCCTACTTTAAACACCTTTTGGAATAATATAAATTATTTTTTACAAGCACTCTTTTCAGATAATTTCATATTGAATAAATCATTGGTTATATTTAATATGCCTATTCCACAATGTGTTAGAAAAATAAAATATCCATTACTATGGACCATACTGGCAGTGGCTAGAAAGACCATAACAAAAAATTGGATCTCAAAATATCCTCCTACATTTTCTGAGTTTACTAATACATTAAAAGATGTATGTCATATACACATAAAAAACACAATTTCTAGAACAACTAGAAAGACATATGAACATAATTTGTGGGTTAACTTGCAAAATTTGTTGGAAAAGAATGAACCTCCTTCATAAATGTAATTGACTTTCCTCTTTTCATCTGTGAAATAAGCTACAAACTGAGGATTACAGTGTACTCTAAAGTATAAGTACTGGATGTATTTGTATATACTTTAGTTTATATGATTTTGTTAATTTTATATTCATATTTAAATGTGATAAATGTATGTTATTAATTCTTAGATTTGTAATATATACTATCTTATAAACTTTTATGTGATTGCTTATAAATTTGTTATAATCAAAATCAATAAAACTGTTTTTAAAAAAAAGAATACTTCTAACACCTTTACATTCATGGCTGTACATAGTGATGAATGCATTTTTAAAATGTACTTTTGCATTCTTGATACATGAGTCAATACTTTCAGTTCTATTAACAGGCTGTATGTCATGACTGACAGATGTTATTTCATTTACTTTATTGCCTAAAATGGAGGCAAAATATTTATGCTCGCATTTATTGATAATTTCAGTCCCAGACACACCCAGGTTTTCATTATCCAAAGTACCAAACTAGTACTCCCACATTTCTAATCAACACTAATCACCCTACTCACTACCTAATCAACAAAACACCGCTTACTCACTTCCACTACTCCTATAAACCAAACATAATCTACCCCAAGTCCAAAAACATAGATAAACTACTACATAAACTGATGAAGCTAATAATGTATCTTAGAAAAAACATAAATATAGATGGAGACATACATCCAAACCCAGGCCCTCCATCAAATGACAGTGCAAATAAAACATCCTTGTTTCCAAGACCTCCTGACTCCCTTCTTATTTGCCACCTTAATATTAGAAGCCTAAATAATAAAATTCATAATCTACATGCTCTTTTAGCAACTTACCTCCCTGACATTATGTGTCTCACAGAAACCTGGCTCAAACCAGAGACCAAAGATAACGAAATCCTGCCACCTGGCTACAACATATACAGGACCGATCGCCTCAAAAGAGGTGGTGGTACTGCTGTGCTCTTCAAAAGCACACTCAACGTTACCCTACACCCCACTCAGCCACCGCAAATACCCAACGAGAATTAACAACCCTAAAACTACAACTAAATAAAGAAAAAGTATTAACCTAATCGTAATCTATATTCCCCTGGGAACAACTCTGACACTCTTGAGAACACTCTAAGTTGGCTGACAAATAACTTCCCACAAGAAACCATAATTCTGGGAGATGTCAACATTGACTGGAATCAATGTGTGTCAGAGACAGACCCAACCAATATCAATCTCCATGGCTTCTCACAAAATATTACCACCTCTACTAGAATTGGCAGCAACAAACAAAAGAAAGTATCCTAGACTGGATACTCACTAACCATAAACCCGAACTTATAAATCTGGGACTATTACTAATGAGCTCAGTGATCACCTCATTACTTATATGGTAAAAGCAAAAGTGGTAGCTGCCACCTCCCTGTACTCAGGACTGTTAGAAGCACCAAACATTTTGACATCACTAGATTCCGAAATGAGCTGCAGTCCTGTAACTGGTCAATCCTAAAACACCTCCCACTAGAAGAAGCTGTAATAAAATTTAACTCCACATTTCTAAACATACTTGACACACATGCCCCCAAACGGTTAATCAAAACAAAAGCTCTCATAGCACCATGGCTATCAAAAGACTCCACAGCCAAAATCAAAGCTAGAAACAAAGCATGGAATAAATGGCGTACTACCAAGACACCCCTAGACCGTACCAACTTCCAAAACTAAGAAATGACACAAAAAATCTATCTTAATGGACCAAAAGAACTACGATTTCCAACTACAACATGAACATCAAAACAACCCCAAAAGTTTTGGACAGGAATAAACAAACTTCTCCATCCAGGCAGGTCCTCCACCCCACACCAGCAAACCTAACTATGAAAACCCAGATGAAGTGGCCACATCCTTTAATACCTTCTTCATCGATGTGATCAAATCCTTAGCCAACCAACAAGTAGCCCCCTGCTCCCTAACCACAAGTCCCACCCAGAAGACCACGCCGTTATTCAACCTACAACCTGTCCCTACTGCATACATCCGATCCTTACTAAGGAAACTAAAGCCAACCACTCTTGCGGCAGACCTACTTCCAGCAGACTTTCTACAAAAAGCTGCGGATGTTATAGCCTATCCCATCTCAATCTTAATTAATCGGACCATAACTGAATCCACAATCCCCTCCATATGGAAAATCTCCCATGTCATCCTCCTCCATAAAGGTGGCTCATCCACTGACCTCTCAAACTACAGACCAATAGCCATTTTGTCACCACTGGCAAAAATCATGGAAAAAGTATTCACAAACAACTCATCCACTACCTAACTCAGGAAAACCTGCTAACCAACTCCCAGCATGGCTTCAGGCCCAAACATAGCACTACTACCGCTCTCCTCTCTTTCACAAACACTATCAATCTTAACCGAATGACAAAAAATTTCTTCAGCCCTCTTCTTGGACCTATCAAAAGCTTTTGATATGGTCAACCACAAACTCTTGCATGCAACCCTAAAACTCTCTATCTAGATAACAAAACCCTAGACTGGTTTCATGCCTATCTTTCTGATAGGCAACAAGTTGTGCTCTGGCAAAGCAAGCTCTCCGACCTCATACCCAACACCATAGGAGTCCCCAAGGTTCCATACTTGGCCCTCTTCTATTTTCCATCTTTATTAATGATCTTAACAAAGTCATCCCAGAGTCTACATGTATTCAATATGCTGATGACTCGACTTTAATTTGCTCAGATAGATCCCCAACTATTCTATTATCCAAAACTCAAGACTGTTTCACTGCAGTTGAGAATTGGTTATCAGAACGCCAACTGATCCTTAATCCAAAAACGAAAATGCTACTCTTCCATCCTACCCATAAAACACCAACTTTTCCCTTTTGTGTACAATCCAACAATGGAACCACCATCACCCCGACCCTCATACCAAGCTATTAGGGGTTACCATTGACAACAAACTCAGATTTGATGTGCACATCAACCAAACTATCAAAACTGTTAATAAGAAACTGGGGTCCCTTTATAGAATAAAATCTTTTCTGACTCCCACGGCTAAAGTTGCCATTGCTCGCACCCATCTCCTTTCTACCCTCTTGTATGCCTCCCCATACTTACAAATCCCAACAAATCGGATCTATCTAAACTCTCTTGTTGTTATAATCATATTGCAAGATTTGCCACAGGCCTGCCCTACAAAACCCATCACTGTACTAATCTTCAGAACCTAGGTTGGATAGAACTACCAAATCTACTTCTACAGAAGCAACTTATTATTGCTTACAAAATACTCTCTCAACCTGAAAACACTCCCGGCCTGTCTGGAATAATTACCCCTTATACCAACCTAAATAGACTAAGATCATCTCACAGATTACTCGCACAGACAATCAAATCCTGTAACTCAGGAGGTGACTCTCTGTTTTCAAACACAGTGGGTAAAATATGGAACTCTCTTCCACCTAGTCTCACCGAATCAACCTCCTAAATACTTTCAGAAATGGCCTCTCCCACCACTTCAAATCCCACTGGCTTTGCCAATGTTCTAATCCAGACTAACCCATAGCTCCCCCTCAACCTCCTCAGTGAAATTACTATCCTCCTAGGCCTCAAGCCATCTACTCTCCCCCTGAAACTAACTACTTGTAGGTTTGTTTCTTATAATAATTGTTCACTGTACATCCTAATGTAACTTTTTCTTACCTGTGTATACTAACTATATGATGCTTTGTTTTTCTCTTTATAATTGTTATTGTACATACTAATGTAACTTTTTTTTCTTCCCTGGGTATTTAGTGCATAACTACAATCGTATGTTAGCTGTCAAACATTGTTGTAACCTACTATGTACTATTGGAACTTTTTGTAACCTACTATGTACTATTGGAGCTTTTCTCCCCGGGCCTCCGCTGAAAATGGACATGTGTCCAGTCGGACTTTCCCAGTCAACAAATGTAAAATAAAAAAATAAATAAATAAAATAAAATATCATTGGATGACCTTGCTTCTTGAACATATCTTTCAACAATGTACATCCATCTCAAAACATTTCTTCTAATGTTACCATTCAAGCAACTCTGACAAACTACCCTTTTTCTGCAGCCTTTTTCTGATTAAGTTGGTGTGCACTGGCAAAATGTAGGAAACTAATAGTATCAAAGTATGTTGGTTTCTTATAGGTTTTTGAGGGGAATCTTTTGTTGGCAGGATCTTTCATTAACCTTATATCTAGATATGCTTTGTGTGTTTTGTGTTCTTCACTTTTAAATGTTAGAAAAGTTGTAGTTTAATTCAAATATCATATAAATTGAAAAACTTGATATTTTTCCCCATCCCATATGATAAGAACATCATCCAAAAGGAGTATGTAAAAAGTACATGACAGTAAAAAATCATAGTTAAAGAGATACTTCTTTTCCTATTGCATCATGACTATATTTGCAAAAAGACCTCCGCATGCTGAGCTCATGACCATGCTATTATTAAGCTGTAAAAATATTTTTTTCTCAAACAGGATAAAATTATTTTTAAGACAATTTCTATTAAGGTTATGTAAAGGTTGATGCTGTCCTGTGACAAACCTTTTTCAAACAAAAACTCAGCAAACCACAGATACAAGGAACCTGGCTCCAATAAAGGCTGTCCCTTCCAAGATTCCTCTTGTCAGAGGAATAGCTGGTACAAACACTTCCACAAAATGCACTGTTGGATTCTTGTTAAAATTAATTAAGGTCGATGAACTTTTAACAAGAATCCAGCAGTGTGTTTTGTGGAAGGGTTTGTCCCAGCTATTCCTCTAACAAGAGGAATCTTGGAAGGGGCAGTCTTTATTGGAGCCAGGTTCCTTGTATCTGTGGCTTGGTGCTGTTTGTGGTTGTCATGTGTTTGGATTACAAGAACTCAGTGAACCATTTTAACCATGTCTGATGTGAGATAACGGTATATAAATTCTTCACATTAATGGTGATAAAAATATGCAAATCTTTATATGGTAACCCATTTATCTCCTTCAAAAGAGTCATGACAAATGTGTTTGTCTTGTGATACTAGTCTCTTTAACTTCACATCCATGTATTTTGCCAATGGGCTAGTAATGGAACCCCTGGCATCCACTATATGGTGCATCAGGGGTTGCTCAGCATTTTTTTGTATTTTGGGGACTCCAAATATGGATGGAACCATGGACTTAGCTACATTCAAAAAGTGATAATCATCAATTGTGATATTTTGATCAACAGAAATATCTATACCACTTCTAATTTTCCTCTGTGAAACATTATATTAATTTATAGATACTCTCTCATACATGTCATCAGTCAAAAGTAAGTTCATCTTTGTAGAATAATCACACCTACCCATTACTATAAGCCCATCCCCCTTATCAGGATTCATGATTTTTATATAATTATTACCCTTAAGCTCATACAATCTTTTCATTTCATCAGGACTAAAATTGGAAAGAAAACTATTTTTACCTGTCAGCTATCATATGACATATTACTTATGTCCAGTTCACATATCTTTTCAAAACATTGAAGAACTGGGTGAATAGAAGGGTTGAAGGTACTGGAATCTGTTAGAGGGTTCATAATGGAATCAATATTCTGAAATAACAAACTAAAATTCAACTTCCTCATGTACTGTTTTAAGTCCATAAGTGTATTTCCTGTGTCCATGTATCTATTAGGGACAAAAGTGCATCCAAAAGAAAACAAGTCCATACAACAATCATTGATTTCAAAGGAAGAAAAGTTAAAAAGTTAAAAGTCACCAGTACTGTTCTTTATAATGGTACATTGTGTAAATTGAAAAGTGCTGGAATTGGTACAATTTCTCACCTCTGATTGTTGTTCATCCATTTTTGAGTCTGTCCCCTGAGGTCACCTGTCTGTTTCTGAATCCCACCCCGCTGACGAGACTTGGTGTAATTTGGCATTTTCCATTGATTCTTTATATTCTGCTGTCTGTGATTGTCTCTGATCTCCTTGGTACAAAAAGTTCCTGTGGATCTAAAAATCATCATTATGGTTTTCGTTATTCATACTATTGTAGTGTGCCCCACCATCAATTTTGTCATCTGCAATGTTATTTTAATTTTCATTATGGAATCTGGTGCCCCAAATTTGAGATGGAAGTGGAGTAGGATATGCTTTTTACTGGCATATTAAATCCTATCGCATTCTAAGTTTCTTAATTTGCAGTTCCTAATAGATTGTATTTGCTCATCAATACTCCTAAAAATCCTTATGTGTTCAAACTATGGAATTCATATTGTATGTGATGAATGATCATCAGATTACCCAAATAAATGATGTCAGAAATAAGTTCCTCTATCATTTTAGTGTTGTATTTAACAAGTGTGCCCATGTATATGCACCCATGCCTATGAAACATGTTTGGAAGCTCTTTATGTAATGGGAAGTCCAGAATAAGTCCAGTAGGGAAATGACACATGCACAGTCCTTTGAGTACCATATTTGCATTAACAGCTTCCATAAAGTAAGCATTTTCCAAAGGCATCTTTTTTTATCTTCAAGAGCTTGTTGCGGTATTCAGCAAGCCTGTCCACCAATGTAGTGCTCTCTGATGATGACCCACCACTAAGACCAGTATTAGAATGTAAACAGTTATTAAGAATCGGGGGATTATTAGCAAAATGCCCCCCACCACGATGTGGTGCATTTAAACTAAAGTTCCCTCCATCAGTGACATTGCCAATAAAGCATGAAGGCATACCACTCAACCTATTCGGTTGAACCATTCTGTTTTCAGCCTGTATTGCCTAATGAGCAGGATTTGAAATAAAACACTACACACCCAAAGCTAACTTATATAAACTTTATTTCTACTGATACACAGAAAATTAACAAGCTAATAAACTCTACTTGTCTATTTAAAAACAGAAAAGCAAGTTTACTTTATTTTACTAAAACAAAGAATTTAATAGTAAATAGAATTAGCCAATACATTTAAAGAAAATTATACATTACCAATAAAGAGAAAGCTTCATCCTGTCTTCAATTTTGACTGGGAAGCCCTGTTGCAGTCATGCAGGAGTCTTCATCGGGAAAACAGTCCTGGGCAGTGCGTCCACTCCACAGGTGAGGCTTCTGCCTGAGTGTGGAGAATCCCATCTATATATAACCAGGTTGTTCACCACAAGTAATGAGAATTAGTACCTTCCCAGTGTAGGTCGAATCTTGCTAGATCATTCTGTGGTGTTGGCCACCACCTCAGAAGGAACAGCAAATCCAGCCAGGTACAATGATTCTGCAAATTTCAAATACTACACTGGAATATTCCAATAACCTTGGGAGTTTTAGTACATTACTAGAAAACTCCAGACAAGTCATGTCTCATAACCAAAAGTAGTAAACAAGGTATGTTTCATAAATAAATGTAACTTGCTGAAATTATCTGAATGTTTCGGAACAGAGCATCATCTCCTATACCTACTCAAAAGGTTAGAATGTTTCAGAACATAGCATCATTCTGTATATCAAAAAGAAATAAAAAGTATAAAAAGAATGTCGAGATATAGTGAGGCAACAGTTAAATAATCACACTCTCTCAATGTTCCCCTCTTTCGTATCACATTCGTATCACACAGCCCCATTGGGTTGCTCAGAATTGCTCCTAATTACTTTAACATCATGGGTGTCCCTTGGTGGTGCTTGAATTGAAGCAATTTCATCTATCTATTGGGACAATTATTGTATTACAAGTGTTAGGTTTCCTACCTACTGCTGCAGGTCTTGTGCATCTGTTTCTGAGAAGAAAGCCCTGTTTGAATCTCAGTAGCCATAACAATGACAGACAAACAAACAAAAAAGTGTGGAGCACAAACCAACTAACTCCAAGACAAAACATTATAGCCAAGACACAAACCCAGAATACGATCCAAATAAGCTTATTTCATTGCAAACTTGGTCAACAAGATAAGCACTTTCGTTTTTCATATAAAAACTTCATCAGATAAAACACACTCAATCAATTAATTCTTATATACTCAAAATGAGTTTCAAATCAACCAGTCAGTTTAGCATATGACCGCTAAGCCCCCAGTGAATCTCAAGTAATTTGAAGCTAGAAAGCACAATTCATAGAACTGTTGCAATCACCACATAGTATTTAAGCTGATATAAATCTACTTGAATATCAAAACATGTAAAAATGCATAAAATACTTTTACAGTCATAAAAATAAAAATCAAAGCACTCTCAGTCCATTACAAATTACTATCTTTCTAGGACTCTTAGTTTCAATAGGCAGGCTATTGAAACATGTTCATTCAAACCTGGCCAATTATTCACATTAAAGTGCAGTTGCCACAGTAGTTCATGTTTTACAAGTATGAAAGCCCATAATCCACCCCTTTCACTGGAATTATTTTTTTCTATTACACTGAATTTGAAAGCACGGCCCGGATTTTCATTTATATGTTTGAAAAGAGCATTAGTTTCTTTACCTGTTTATGTTAAGTTGTCAATCTCGCCTTCATTCTTGCTGGATGGGTTCGGAGCCGATCCTCAGCTCCGACTCGGCACTTACTAAGCTCGAGAGCTAATTTTACCAGCTCAAGGCAACCCTATATCCCATGATGCAAGGCAGATACTACCCAAATCTCGTTTGTGCTTCGCTTACGAGGTGCCTATTTTACCAGCTCTAGGTAAGTTTTCTTCAAATTAAGACTTTTAGTCTCATCCCTTTTAAATTTAATTTCCTTAGTTGTTTTGTGAACCTTAACGTTTAATTTAACCCTATTCTCGTTAGTGTTCCCTTTTTTCGGGTTATTTATCCCTTTCCCTAAGTTAGGCCTTAAACCTTCCCCTTTCCTAATTTTTCCTGTCAGGGATTCTGTGTGTGTTTGAGTGTGTTGTATCCCTGTTTAGTTTTAGATTATTGGATTGGGTGTTATTTGTGCGTGTGTCTGTGTTTCATTGTTACTTGTGTTTCTTCAACACAGCTATGTCAAATGACACAAAGGTCTCAGGCTTCAAGAAGTGTGACTCGTGCTGTCAGAAGATGTCTCTGACAGACGGTCACACTTCTTGTGTTTACTGCCTGGGACCTCTGCACCTGCAGGACTCTTGTGCTATCTGTCATGCCTTCAGCCCAAGAGTCCTGCAGGAGCGCAGAAATAAATTAATTTTGAGGGGCTTATTAAAGCCTGAGAGCTCCCCGACTAAGTCGGCTCCGGGGAAGCCCTCAAAACCAGTTAAGCCTTCGGCTTCAAGTCCCAAGCCATCAGCTACTGGTTCTTCTTCTTCAGTGTCGAGATTGGCTCCGGCCAGAGCCGATCCATCCCTTTTAGAAGTCACAGTATCGGCTCCATCCGGCGCCGATACTACCAGATCTAGACACTCAGTGTCGGCTCCGGCTGGAGCCGACATATCCTCGGCTCCTTCGGCTCCACCTATCTCTAAAAAGAGATCACGGTCCCCCTCATTGGAATCTATACGTTCGGCTCCGAGATCACCCCTGCTCTTGGAGCGGAGCCATCGGAGCCGTTCTTCTCGGTCGTCCAGGCTGTCTGATCACGACCTCGAGAGAGTGGTAAGTAGACTATTAAAGTCTCAGGCATTGGCCCAAATGCTCCATAGCCCGTCTCAACAGACGGTAGCTATCACACATCCACCTAACATTCCTCCTTCGACTCTCTTACAGAGCTCGGAGCCGGAGCTCCTCAGAGCCGTGACTGTTGTAGCTTCGGAGCCGATACCACCCCCCTTTCGGCTCCGTCGTCCTCTGCTCCAATTACCTCCTTGAGGCTTTCATTGGAGGGATCCGGGCGTCTGGTCTCTCTCATCTGCTCCGAGGGGGCGAGTGGCATCGGACCCTTGTCCGACCCCGTTCTCCATCTCGGGGCTTCGGCGTTGGTGAGCTCAGCCCCGACATCTGCCTCGGAGCCTTCCCTCTCGGTGAGGCCTGGAGTTCCTATCTCTTTGGAGCGGGAACCTTCTGGCCTCTCTGACGGGGGAGCCTTTGACGTGATGAGTAGTGTACTAGCCCCTGGGCGTAGTCAATGGTCAGTTCCATCAGCTCCTCCCACTACAGTGCCTGCTGACGTCTCTTCCCACTCTCTTGCTCCCGGACCCAGAGATCCAATGCCTCAGGTTTCCCCATTGGGAATATCTTCCTTTTCCGAGGCTTCTCCTGATCTGTCAGGTGAACCTCCGCATAAGAGGACATGTAAGAGGAAACATCTAGACTCCCCCGAGTCTATTACATCTGATACTGACTTGGATGAGTCGGAGGGATCCCCAAGGTCCCCCTCTGAGGATGTCTCTTTCTCAAACATCCTTGAACTCCTTAAGCAGAGGGGGAACTGGCCTTCCCTTAATCCTTCCGAGGACGAGTCAGTATACCTGGAGGCGTTTGGATCTCGACCCTCCACCTCCTGGGTGTCTCTGCCTTTCGACCCTCTTATGGACATGGTGGCTCGGAAGGCATGGATGGTCCCGGATTCGGTGGAACCTATTCCTCAGAGGCCTTCTAAATTCATTACGGCCCCACCTGATAGGCAATATTTGACAAAAGGTGTCCCGGTTGATGCCATGGTGGTGGCTGCAGCCACCAAAAAGGAACTAGCTGATCCTTCAGTACCTGTCCATCCTCCTAACAAGGATTCTAGGACTATGGACAGGTACGGCAAGTGGATTTTTTTCTTCAGCGACCTTTGCCATGCGATCGCTGAACTACTTGTGTCACTTCACCCGCCTTCAAAGAGATGTTCTTAAAGAGTTGGGAGAAGTTTTACAGGATCTGTCAGCTGCTGGGTCTCAGGATAAGATTAGCTCACAGCTAGGAATCCTAAACTCCATTGTTAACTCCTCCATGCGGCTCATTTCTTATGCAGCCGATGGAGCGAGTAGGGCCGCAGGCACAGGAGTGGCTTTAAGGCATCAATCCTGGGTGTGACTTTGTAATTTTGCAGACCCCTTCAAGGTGTCCTTCACAAACTCCCCTTTTGATGGTTCAACCTTGTTCGGACCTCAAGTGAAAGGCACCTTGACTAGATGCGAACAAGATGGCAAGACTTTTTCTGCTGTAGGAGTCCGTTTCTCCACCCCTTCAAGACCTTACCCAAAAGGTCAAAAGGGAGGGAAAATGTGGTTCCGCAAATCTCAAGGAGTCACGCCTGATGCACGAGGTCAGTTTACCCCCTGAGGCAGAGGGGGTAACAACAACAGACGCCACCCTAGGGGCAGAGGGGGTCCGCAGAATCAGGGTAGCAGAGAGCCTCTTTCTGACAAACCCTTCCAGCATCCCTGAGATGTTGCCCGATTGTCCACCGTCGGAGGCAGTCGGGGGAAGATTATCGCTGTACCCAATAGCCTGGCTTTCCCTTTCTCAAGACAAATGGGTACAGTCGATTATATCCGAGGGTTACAAAATTCCCTTTATTCAAACCCCAATTCAGCAAAAGGGAACCCTTCCAGACATTCCACCCAGTCTAAGGGAACTAGCAGTACCAGAGATATCAAAACTGCTAGCAAAAAGAGCCATCCAGCCAGTCCCAGCAGATCAAATAGGATCCAGAATCTACTCAAGGTTCTTTTTAGTACCAAAAAAGACAGGGGACTGGAGACCAATATTAGATCTCAGCAAACTAAACAAGTTTGTAAAGAAAACAAGATTCCAGATGGTCACGCTTCAGTCCATTCTACCCTTTCTGGGCAAGGACAATTGGATGTGCTCGGTAGATCTTCAGGATGTGTACTATCACATAAAAATTCACAGGCGCTCCAAAAGGTTTCTCCACTTTCGGCTGGGGACCAGTCACTTCTAATTCAAGGCCCTGCCTTTTGGACTCACTACAGCCCCCAGAGTGTTCACCAAATGTATGGCAGCAGTTACGGCTCACCTGAGACGTCAAGGATTCCAGGTGTTTCCATATCTAGATGACTGGCTCCTCACTGCCACCACCAGGCATCAACTTCTCCAAGCCAGAGATTACACCATTCACATTTGCAGAGGGCTAGGGATTTCTATAAATTTCGAAAAATCTGCCTTGTCGCCTTGTCAATCTATTACTTTTATAGGCACAAAATTGGACACCGTACAACTTTCAGCAAAGTTAACAGACCAAAGGATCTTGGACATTCAAAGTCATGTCCAGGTGATTCTTCTCAGCAACAAAATTCAGGCCAGATTTGCTCTGAAAGTATTGGGTCTTATGGCGGCTGCCATAACACTTCTTCCCTTTGCCCGCTTTTACATGCATCTTCTACAATGGATGCTATTTGCCCAATGGTCCTTTCAACAACTTCCCATGCGTCACAGGATCATAATAACTCCAACTTGCAAAAGGCACCTGACCTGGTAGATATCGTCCCCTCAAGTCCATCAGGGCAGACCCTTTGTTCCTCCTGCCCCAGTCGCCACGGTTACATCGGACGCCTCCCTGATCGGGTGGGGGGGGCATTATCAGGGCAGGATGGTCCATGGCACTTGGCAACCTTTCGAATACCACCTGCACATAAATGTCCTAGAGATGAGAGCAGTGCTTTTAACGTTGCAAGCCCTCAACGACTCTCTTCTCCTGGGAACTATTGCAGTCCAAACGGACAATATGTCCGTAGTGTGGTATATCAACAAACAGGGTGGAACCAAGTCCTATCCACTGTGTTGAGAGGCTCTCAGACTTTGGCAGTGGGCAATCTCTTCTCAGCGGTTTCTGATAGCCATGCATATCCCCGGGAAATCCAACATCATAGTGGACAGGTTGAGCAGAGCTATTCCCATGCCTTACGAGTGGTCTCTCAAACAATCAGTGACGGAAGAGATTTTTCAGGAGTGGGGCCTTCCTTGCTGCGACCTTTCTGCTACACCTCAAAACAGCAAATGCCCAGACTTCTTCTCTCTCTTCCTCCTTCCAGGCCATCCCCCAGAGACGCTCTAACCCAAGATTGGCCCCGGGGACTTCTTTATGCCTTTCCCCCCTTTCCTCTGATACCTCAAGTAATTCAGAAAGCAACTGCCTTGAGAGCCAAGTTGATTCTCATTGCCCCTTATTGGCCTCGACAGATATGGTTTCCGTTCCTACATCATTATCTCTTGGTACAGCCATGGCATCTGGACCCGGTTCCAGATCTTCTGACCCACCAGTCGGGGCAGCTGCACCAATCCATACCTTCTATCAACCTCACTGCTTGGTTGCTCCACTTCCATCCTTAGCCAGGCTTCCTATGATTTCTAATCCCATCCGGGATATCATAGTAGCTTCCCTTAAATCTTCCACCAGAAGGATTTACACTAGTAAATGGCAATGTTTCTCCTTCTGGGCAAAAACATGGAATATAGACCCCTATACTGCTCCGATTCATTCGGTCTTGGACTTCCTAGCTGAGATTTTTCATTTAGGATCTTCTTCCTCCACAGTAAAAGTTCAGCTGGCAGCCATTTCGAATTTTCATATAGGTTTTTTGGACCACAACATTATGTCACATAAACTTTGCAAGGCATTCCTTAGAGGTATTTTTTTACTTAAACCTCCGATTAGAGACCCCCCACCACAGTGGGATCTAAATTTAATTTTAACATCCTTGATTATTCCCCCTTTCAAACCTGCAGCTACCTGTTCATTGAAATTTCTTTCTTGGAAGACACTCTTTCTAGTCGCCATTACTTCTGCCAGGAGAGCATCTGAGCTTCATGCTCTCTGCATTCGTTCTCCCTACTTAATCTTCCACAAAGACAGTGTATCTCTAAGGACTAATCTGTCTTTCTTACCCAAAGTGGCATCGCAGATGAACTTAAATCAATCCATAGATCTTCCAGTTTTTTTCCCAAATTATTCTGATAGAGCGGAACAAAAACTACATTGTCTTGATGTTCACCGCCAACTCAGATATTATCTGGACAAAACTAAACATTTTAGGAAATCTGATCAACTGTTTCTATCCTATGCAGAGAACAGGAAAGGCCTTCCAGTCTCCAAGGTGACTTTATCTAGATGGCTGTCTTCTGTGATTACTTACATTTATCAGCTCAGAGGCAAAGAGTTGATTTCTAGGCCAAAAGCCCATTCTACCACAGCTCTAGCTACATCTACAGCTTTTCAGGCTAGACTTCCAATAGACACTATTTGTGCAGCAGCCACATGGGCCTCTCCTCATACCTTTGTTTCACATTACAAATTAGACTTGGCCTCCAGAGACAGAGCGAATTTTGGTTCCACCGTTCTCAAGAGTCTGTTCCATTGAGCCACCCAGGAAAGAGGTGCTAGGGACGCGGTCCCATCCAGCAAGAATGAAGGCGAGATTGACAACTTAACATTAAGAAGTTATGTACCTACCATAATGTTCCATGTTAGTTGTCTTCTCTCGCCTTCTTTCTTGCATCCCGCCCTCCATCCCCCTAGCCTGATCAGACCGAGAAGATTATCCTCTTCTCTTAAGAGGTTTTATCCTTTTTTCTAGCTAATCAGCTTCTAGTGTCACTAGATTAAGTTGATCCCTTTCAGAGGATTATGATTATTATGATTGCCATTTTTAGTATTGTTACTTTTTCTTCCTCCTCTCCAGTTGGAAGAATATATTGCATAATTTCCTTAGCTACCAAACGAGATCTGGGTAGTCTCTGCCTTGCATCATGGGATATAGGGTTGCCTCAAGCTGATAAAATTAGCTCTCGAGCTTAGTAAGTGCCGAGTCAGAGCCGAGGATTGGCTCCGAACCCATCCAGCAAGAAAGAAGGCGAGAGAAGACAACTAACATGGAACATTATGGTAGGTACATAACTTCTTATTAAATTATGCAAGTGTTCATAAATTCTAGCTGTCAATTTCCGCTCCTTTTTTCCTATATAAAAACCTGGACATGAAACACGCAGAGCACAGTAAATAACTCCATTTGTATTACAATTTGAGTTTGTTATTTCAGAATATTGATTCCATTATGAGCCCCCTAAGAGTATCTAGTACCTTCAATCCCATCCCCATTCACCCAGTTCTTCAATGTTTCAAAAAATATGTGAACAGGACATATGTAATATGTCTTATGATAACTGACAGGTAAAAAATAATTTTGTTTCCAATTTGAGTGCTGATGAAATGAAAAGATTGTATGAGCTTAAGGGCAATAATTATATAAAAATAATGAAGCCTGATAAGGGGGATGGGCTTGTGGTAATGGATAGGTGTGACTATTCTACGAAGATGAAATTGCTTTTGAGTAATGACACATATGAGAGAGTATCTATAAATGAATATAATGTCACACAGAGGAAAGCTGGAAGTAGTATAGAAGATCTTTATACTGATCAAAATATTACAATTGATGATTATAAATTTTTGAACATAGCCAGTCCCATGATTCCATCCATATCTGAAGTTCCCAAAATTCACAAAAAATGCTGAGCAACCCATGTGCCCTGTAGTGGATGCCCAGGGTTCCATCACTAGCTCATTGGCAAAATAATTGGATGTGAAGTGTAAGGGACTAGAATCACAAGAAACCACATTTGTCTTGACTCCTGGAAATTTTTGAAAGAAACAAATGAGTTACCATATAAAGATGTGTATATTTTTATCACCATTGATGTGAAGGATTTATATACTGTTATCCCACATCAGAGAAGGTTAGAATGGTTCACTGTGTTCTTGTATGAAAAAAGTTTGTCACAGGAAAACATCAACTTTTATGTAACCTTAATGGAAATTGTCTTAAAAAATGGTTTATCCTGTTTGAAAAAGAACTATTTTTACAGAGTAAAGGCATGGCCATGGACTCAGCATGTGGGGGTCTTTTTGCCAATATAGTCATGATACAGTGGGAAAAGAAGTATCTCTTTAACTTTGATATTTTTGTATCATGTAGTTTTTACACATGCTTTTTGGATGATGTGCTTATCATATGGGATGGGGTGAAAGATCAAGTTTCTTAATTTATATGATATTTGAATCAAACTATAACTTTTCTAACATTTACAAGTGAAGTCCACAAAACACACATAGCATATCTAGATACGTGGTTAATGAAAGATCCTGCCAACAAAATATTCCTCTCAAAAATCTATATGAAACTAACATATTGTAATAATTTCCTATATTTTGCCAGTGCACACCCACTTAACCAGATAAAGGCTGTAGTCAAAGTGCAGTTTGTCCAAGCAGCCCAAATGGTAGCATTAAATGAAATGTTGTGGGATGAATACACATTGTTTAATATATGTTGAAGAAATGAGGTTATCCAACAAAATTCATTGACAACTTGATGATGGAAGTTATCAATAAACATGAGCATAAATATTTTGCCCCATTTTTGGCAATAAATTAAATGAAATAGCATCTGTTAGTCATGGCATACTGCCTGTTAATAGTACTGGAAGAACTGACTCATGCATCAAGAATACAAAAGTAAATTTTAAAAATGCATTCATCAGTATGTAAAGCCATGAAGGTAAAGGTGTTAGAAGTATTCTTGAAAAAAAAACATGTCTCATGCTAAATAATGAGAGAGAGGCAAGGGATTTTGTGGGACAGATACCTAATGCTTTGCATAAGAAAGGCATTAACTTGAAATCTGTTTTTGAAATACAAAGCATAGTGAGACGAGAGAATGGTGGCATGAATAAATGTGGATGTTGTGTATACTCTAAGCACATATTCGTTGCTGACTAGTTAACGATGAACAAGACAATAATTAGATTAAATAGAAGATTTAATTGTAATACAAATGGAATTGTTTACTGTGCTCAATGTGTTTCATGCCTGGGTTTTTTTATACAGGAAAAAATGAGTGGAAGTTGAGAGCTAGCATTTATGAACACTTGTACGATATAAAAAAACATGTAAAGAAACTGAATCTCCTTTCAAACATGTAAATGAAAACCCAGGCCATGTTTTGAAATTCAGTGTAATAGAATAAATAAGTCCAAGTGAAAGGGGTGGATCATGGGCTTTGATGCTTGAAAAATGTGAACTATAGTGGCAGTTGCACTTGAATGCAAATAATCAGCCAGGTTTGAATGAACATGTTTCAATAACTTGCCTATTGAAACTAAGAGTCCTAGAAAGATAGTAGTTTGTAATGGACTGAGAGTGCTTTGATTTAGATTTTTATGAATGTAAGTGTATTTTATGTATTTTTATGTGTCTTAATTTACAAGTAGATTTATATGGTCTTAAATACTATGTAGTGATTGCAGGAGTTCTGTTAATTGTGCTTTATAGCTTTAAATTGCTTGAGATTCACTGGGGGCTTGGCGGTCATATGCTAAACTGATTGGTTGATTTAAAACTCATTTTGAGTATATAACAATTAATTGATTGAATGTGTTTTAGCTGATGAAGTTTTTATATGAAAAACAAAAGTGCTTATCTTGTTGACCAAATTTGCAATGAAACAAACTTATTTGGATCATATTCCGGGTTCAAGCCTTAGCTATAACCTTTTGTCTTGGAGTTTGTTGGTTTGTGCTCTACACTTTTTCATCAGTCATTTTTTTTCATATCACTGAGTGTCTGAAGAGTCACAAAAAGTAATTCCACCCATGTCCCCTGTTGACCACTGGAAGGTAAAAATAGCAAAGATTTCCAATGCTACAAATACATTGGTGTCCATATGAATGGGTATTCCACACTTCCCATGTGATGGTAGTGCATCTGTACCAGTTTTTGTATTCTGTCACTGTCCACAGTACAGCAACCCACTATTGCTGTTTTGTGTGCAGGTACATATGGATCATTTGTATGTGCAGAGGGTAATGATGTGCACCTTTGTGGCTACTAACTGAGAGGGCACCCTCGAAAATGACCATTGTTGCTTACCTTATTGCAGCACAATATTATGGCCTACAACTGCACTGGTGGTTGTGGCTCATCTACTTGTTTCTATACATTTCTGAATTGCTCTAACATGCTGCTTACCATGTTTGCCTATCATAATGTTACTAAATTCCATATGATTTATGATGATTTGCATACAGTGTCAGTCATGGTATTTTGTTGCCTTGTCAACCACTAACTATGTCACTGAATCACCTCCATCCCATGAACTGATGCTTATCATGCACTTTTGCCTTACACATTGTACTATTTTTCCTGAATGCTGACCATTATTGGAGTTACACTGTATGTCAAAACAAAAGTAATCGTTACAGGCAGCTACATCTCTCAGCAGATTCAGTTATAAGATGAACAGACAGCAGCAGTTGTTTTCAACTATAGCAGAACATTACATCTTTCTTGTTTTGCTTCTTCCAAGCATAAGTATGTAGAATTACTCAAATGAAATCATAGTTTTGAGTCCATGTGGTAGTTTAATTACTAAGATATTTTTTTTCCTTGTCTATTAAGTTCCCCACAAAGAAACAGCCAATATAGCATAGGTCTGGTGACATGTATGTGCTGTACTTCATAGCAGCTTGGCAGCTAGTGTTTAGTTTCAATCCCCAGCATTTCCATAGCAATTTACTTTTTATAAGGAGAGGTAGCTCAGTGTTAGAGTGCATGCTTTGCATGCATGAGGTGCTGGATTCAGTCCCCAGCACCTCCATAGCAGTTTACTATCTCAGCAAAGCTACTGATGCCAACATAACAGTGTTATTGAAGGGAGTCCATTCAGAAGACAACTAGAAAACATATGTGCTAATTTGAAAGAAAGCACTACGTGACTGCATATTTGAAAATGAAACATCTTTATACTGGGCATGTTATCATGTAATTATAGGGAATAATAATATAACAGCAATTCAACATAACTAACACAAAAAGTGTCATAACCAAGGACCAGTCACACTTTCTGATGATCTGCCAGCATGCCATACAGTAAGAAACATTTTGTGAAAGCCCAGATCTGCCGTAAAGCTGTATAGTGTGATGAAAACAATTGCAGTAATAAAGAAATGTTTGGATGAAGACATGCAATACAGAGCATAATTATTTTGTAAATAGGTAATGCTTGTGAGCAATGACTGACATAAACATTTGCATCATGCCATTTTCAGACACATGACAGAGCAGATATCAGTGAGATGCATACCAATCACGGCTGCTTCAGAAATACACATATCAGTTGTGTCACAAAGAACACCCTTGAAGGACTTATTTCCTATCTTAGGGATTATGGATGCCCTACCTTACAGGACAATAGCCTGAAAAAAGGTCACCTTCTGATTTCCATAACTACTTTAAGTGTGTAAGCCACTGCTATCTGACATACGGATGTTACTAGATTCAAATCCCTGCCTGTGACAGTAGGGTCTCTATAGACCACTGTACTGACTGTATATGCCACACAAGATAGTAATGGAGGCTTTCACAAATAACTGAAACCTATGTATGCAGAAAGAAAGGAGTTATGAATATAATTTGAACAATCTGATTTAGTCAGAGAAAAGGAGATATACAGGTTATTGTCCATACAACAGTTAGCAGTACAATATCAATTCTTCTTTACAAGGAAGCTGTTTATATCATGTAGTACACACATTGAACCAGAACTGAACCACATTGTATCTGTGGAGGTATACTATATAAGCCAGTACTCAATGAATGTGTCACAGGAATATTCACATAATGGCATGTCCCAAATAACCACTTCACTGCCATGCAATCACAAGTTGTGATTATATTAATCATTCTCTAACATAAAAATGAATATGACTAACTAGATACAATGTTTTTTGTGTAACATCAGTATATTCATATAATGTTGCCATTTTCATGAATTAAACAGTAAGCTATGCAAGTGTAATGACAAATGACATATGAAGGAACTACACATGCCAAAGTGAAAGTTTAAACACAAATGTCACACTCCACCTATGCTAACTTATAACATCACATATATGTATCGTAAACAATCTCATTGAGACAAAAGGGTTGAAAAGGCCTGCCCCACTGTAAATGTACACATTATAACTGTGGTGTATGGCATTCATGCATTACAATATAAGGCCACACAATGCTAACAGTCACTGATTGTGGGTGTTGAACACCTGAGCATTTAACGGAGAAAATACATGATATTGTAGAGAATGAATACTCCATGGTAGAAGTGCCTCTACAATTGCTGTAAGGATATATATGGCTGTATTGATATAATGAGGCAGCAACATAAACAATATAGCCTCATTCCCTCATGCCAGAGGAGAATGCTTACTACAAATGTCATGTAAGGAAAATGTAATCACACACCATCATTATTCTGAATAAAAACATTGTTATGTGAAAAAGTATCATGGCTTTTTGTAAGAGGAATTAACATCTACACTTGTATACAGCAGATGTGTTTGACAACAGTGTTAGCAATGTGTACAGTCACAATAAGACTGATATAACATAGTCTAAACAGCAGTGGCTGGATTTGAGCACACTACCTAAGATCACAAACTACTGATTAATGCCTGAATTGGAAGCACCACACAACACCTTGTGGTACAGCTGTGACATGCACAGATGAATGGAAGAAATCACCATTGTTTATTAGCTGGATGGGTATGCTAAAATTGGTCAAAAGAAACAATAACACTGTACAGCTATACATCTATTTAAGGAGTAGTCTACACAGTATGAGAGGGCAAAGCACACATACATCTGGCCTTAAACCTCTTACATATCTAGGCACACAATGTACAAAGCACAGCATCAAAGTCATGCAACATGGAAGAATTGCATCCTCCATATGCAGTTACACAATGTACAAAGCACAGCATCAATGTCACACAATACAGGAGAAGTTGCACTACATCTCTAAGATATTGTAATTGTGGAAGCGGTATGTAATAATTGTGTTGCCAAAAAGTTAGTTTCTCCGAGGATGCTAGAATCTGGTAGTTTAACATTGTGCCACTGTAAATATATTTCATAAGTGCAAGTATACATAAAGGTGGTTGAAAAGGTAGCTAACTATAGATATAACAGTAATCATAGTCACACTATTTAAGCATGGATGGACTTGAACCACCTACCTATTTAGTTACATAATCACATTATCACCAACCAGTGTTACAGGAAAATTCTGAGTAAAAGTGAGGCATAAAATATCTTTGATGGGATGACATCAGCAGTGTATTGCCAAGGTGATGTGTGTGATAAAATGTCTTACGCTCATCTGCAGTAGTAAATGTTGCCCCTGTAAATATGTACAAATCAATCCTGAATTAATTTACAATCACATCAAACATTCATAGAAGGTTAATTAGTGCTATATTCAAACCTGCTGCCTATTAGTTACACATTCTAGAGAAAAGTGTATGAAATGCAAGCACCACAGGAGAAGTCTGAATTTTAAACTGTGAGAGTGCAATTTAGAAAGAATGATCTCCTCTCTGTGTTGCAGAGAAAATGTTGTTGTGAAAGATGGGATAAGGGGATGGTGGAGTCATCTAGCAGTTTAAAACGCTTCTCCAGACTAGAAGTTGATTGAGCATAACTATGTTAGATGATATGCTTAGGTGGCTCTACCCCCCATCACACACACACAAGAGTCCAATGATAAACTTTGATCCTCCTACCTATCTAAAGACCACAGTATTAATTCAAGTGCCACAGAAGAAGTCTGACTGTTAAATGGAGAGAGTGTACTTTTGACATGATGGCCTCATCAGTATGTTGCGGAGAGTATCTTTTGTTAAAAGTGGGAAAAGGAAGCTGTGTATAAGTCTAAATGAATTCCACTCATGGGAAGTGAATACAGCACCAAACAATGCACGCACACACACACACACACACACACACATACACACACACCCACAAGTTTCCCACATGGAGCATTGAACCTGCTACCTATCCTATTAAACAATTTATAGAGCACACTATTAGTCACAAGAGCCACAGGAGAATGCTAATGCATAAGTGGATATGTGTTGCTTAGAGGATGTTTCTGTTAAAAGTGAGATAAGGGAGCTGTGTGCAAAATTAAATGGATTCCCCTCATGGGAAGTGAATACAGCACTAAGAATTACATTCACATATGTTTCCCACATTAAGTATCAGACGTCCTACCTATCTAGGTTACATAATCTAGAGAGAACAGTATTAGCCACAAATGTACTTCTCAACTGTCCAGATTTTCACATGATATCCAGATTTTTAGTCTGTTCCTCATAAAATGCATGGTTGCCTGGTAAAGCAATGACAACTGAAGTCACTAAATAATGAAACACATTTCAGTTATAGGCTTCATAACCTTCAGAAAATACATGGTAATATAAAACATTTTATTTTAGCAACCTCTTAAGTTTGTAAGAGCAATATTTAAAATGTTTCCCTATTTTTTGGCCTTTGTCCCCTCATTATTTTTGGTTCTATCCAGATTTCTTGCACTAAGAGGTTGAGTGGTATGGGCACAAGTGCCACAGGATAAGTCCATCTCTTAAGGGGAAACAATGCACTTTGTCAGGATGACTTCATCAGTGTGTTGCAGAATGGATGTTTCTGTTAAAAGTGGGTAAGGGAGCTCCATGTAAAGTTAAATGAATTCCCCTCATGGGAAGTGGATGCAGCACAAAGCATTAAAAATACATGTTCCCCATGGTGAACATCAAACCTCTTACCTGTCTAGTTACACAATCTAGAGAGCACAGCATTAGTTGCAAGCACCACAGGAGATGTCTGAATTTAATAATGTGAAAAGCACAATTGTACTTATTAAAAATCCACTATTTGGAAGAGATGGTACTGTGCATCACAGGTTTTTGGACAAATGCATATGTGTGCACAGGACAATGTAACAGTACTCTAACTGTCCCATGTGATTACATACTTCTCTACTAAGACTTGAATACTATACTTCTTGTATATTGCATTACTGTACAGTATGAGATGCCAAAGAAATTCACAGTTGTAAGCCAGTGGATTATCAATCAAATGTCCCTGCCACTTCATTCCAGAATGATGGCACACTTGTCCTGTGTCATGCTTGTATAATGTGCATTGACAAGACAAATAGACATCTCTTACATAGGACAGTGCACTGCAGAATGACAGAGAAGGAGTATGAGTGAATAGGTTAACTAAAATTTTAAATCAGTTGTAACAGACATACATTAACCAACTGAAATAAGTGGGTCAACATCACTCTGAAATCAAGATAACTTGTAAAAATTCAGTACAGACATACAATCACTGTGCAACCTAAAATGAGGATTATTTGTTGTGTTTGTTTATTTCGCTCATTTCCAGAAGACCAGCACTGCCATGTTCATTTGCACTGCCAATGGCAAAGTATTAGCACACATGTAATCACATCTTGAGGTGTTGAACTTAGAATAGGAATTAGCAGTAATTTACAGGGCTATGTGCCAACGTCCATGCAAAAAAATAATTATGGACATACAACCATGTATGAATCTAATAATATACTGAAACAATAGTATTATAGTCATGTTTCAGGTGTTATGATTTATGCATTTGCCATGAAGGTTGCATTTAGTTAATCCTTATATGTAGGCTACAGCTGTATTATGAAGCTAATGCGGGACCAAGCATGATATTGCTCATGGAAGCATGGCTTATGGAAACAATTTTGAATTAAAGAGGTCTATTGGATGACACAGAACTTTTGGGAAGAGTTGGACAGTTAGTGATAGGAATACACAATGCATACATAATAAATTAGAGCACATTTCATTTCTCCACATATTTCTGTCATGTTACTCTTTGCTTTATCGGCATCATTATTCAGGTAAGATCTGTACAAGACAGGCTTCACAATAGGAAGCAGGCACATTAATTATAGCAGCAGGATAATGGTGAGTTAAGGAAAGGTGTACCCAACATTTAAAGCGGCAGGAGTCATACAACATATTCTAAAACAGTTTTGCATTCAGTTGGATTTAAATCTTTAGACCATTCCAAGAAAAATAAATAATACCTGAATACTATCTAATGCACCATGTAGGACGCCAT
The DNA here is from genome assembly GCF_019279795.1 of Protopterus annectens. Lineage (NCBI taxonomy): Eukaryota > Metazoa > Chordata > Ceratodontiformes > Protopteridae > Protopterus > Protopterus annectens. Next base: position 1,985,082,132 of record NC_056728.1, on the reverse strand, counting down.
ACTTCAAAAAGTTGACATGTGACAGCAGATTTCAGGAAATGAGAATGTATATATTCATCTTCATTACCCTACTGACAATTGTAATCTGTACATTCATTTCATTAGCTTGTTGAAAAGTATAACCAAATGAGCTGGCAAACTCACACACTGGGCCATAAAAGTAAATCCAATCAAATAAACCAATGTACAGGTAGCATACTGCTTGGTAAGAACTTTATTAAAAGGTTGTGTGCTTTGTCTGTATCATGCAATAGACATCATCAGAACCATTAAAAACTTACACAATTAGTCAGGCAGGTTTAAAAGGACGTTTCCATGCACACCCCCAACAAAACCACCAATTAAAGTGAAAAAAAAAAATCACTGCTCTGAATTAAGTCACTCATCGGATACCATGAATAAAATCCAAGAAATCGAAACCTAAGAGTGACAAACATGGCAGACGAAATCCAAGCATTCATTATTTGAACATAAAAGTGTAAGTGCTTTCATGAAGTACCACTTTGCTTCATCAAACAATTAACAGTGCTTGCTACTCATATATTTATAATGCAAAACAATAAATCACATACAAGAAACAATTAAAATACTAACACTCAATATCTTAGTTGCCATAGATACTAAAAACAATTTCTGAAAACAGCTTAAATGAGTGTTCCCTCTACGATCACGTAGGTGCATGTCATTGAAATGCTACAAAAACATCAACTTTCTGATCTAATAACTTTTCTTAAATAAAGCATCTGTTGTATATAATTATAATCTAAACATTTATATATTTAGACAATTTCTCTAGCCTACCTACTGATCAATGGCTCATTCACAAATATTCAATCTTCCTGATAAGTAGCAAAGCCAAAACACAGATGAGCAAAATCATGATGTGACATTGCTTTGTTACTGGGCAACATAATATACATTACATGGTAAAACAAGGTAAAACAAGGTAAACAAGGTAAAACAAGGTACATTGCATGGTAAAACAAGGTAAACAAGCTTCGGAAACCATCTAAGTGCAACTAACCATAGGCAAAACTGCTCTACAATTTGTAGCATGCTACAGGCCACCCTCTCAAACTGAGGAACCCCACACAGCCTTCCTGAAGACACTGGAGGGTATAAATGTATCTCCAAACACCATCATATTTGGTGACTTCAACTACCCGAATATAGACTGGGAACATTACTCAAGCCCTAACCTTCTAGCCCAATGGTTCCTGGAGTTCATAAATTCAAATGCCATGGAACAACTAGTCACTGTTCCCACGAGAGGAGAAAATATACTAGATCTCATTATCACAAACATGGGGACAAAATGCTCCACACTGGAAGTATATCCCTCATTGGTGAGATCTGATCATAAACTAATCTCACTGGAAATCCACATCCCGCCCCTACCCCAAACAAAAAAGACCACAGTGAAGAACTTCTCTAACGCAAACTTCACACTACTCAAGACTGGTGTGGTATCCTTCAAGGCCCCTGAGCCAGTGGAAACCACAACCCAAGCTGCGGAAGCCCTTACAAATGCCTTCTATGAACACCTCCAGGACTGCATGGATCAGGCAATCCCAAATAAAACCAAGACTCTTTCCACCAAGAGCAAAAGTCCAGTCTGGTGGACCCCAGCCATTAACAAACTTTACAATAAGAGGAGAAAGCTATTACATGATAGAACAAAATCCATAAAAGGGAATTCACCCCTGATCATTATTAGTAAAAAAATATGAGCACTCATAAAATCAGCTAAGGCCAGTTTTGAGAGAAAAATTGCCATGGATTCAAAAGACAATCATAAGGCCTTTTTCAGCTATGTTAGGAACCTGGGTGGAAACTCCCAGATATGCTCAGAATTAGTCCAAAATGATACAAAAATCACTGAACCCACAGACATTGCCAACATACTGGCAGACAGGTTCAGTGCAAACTTCACCCCCCTCTCCCCACCTAAAGGAGAGATAACTATCCCAGCGGAGTGTAGCCTCCCAGACATCTCAAATGCGCAGGTGAAAGCTGCTCTCTCTAAAGCTAAAAACACAGCATCAATGGGACCGGATGGTGTCCCCGTCTGTGTGCTACATGAGCTCAATGAGGAACTAAACCAGCACATAAGGCAGCTGTTCAATCTCAGCCTTACCACAGGATATGTGCCCAAGGAGTGGAGTACGGCAACTGTGGTCCCACTCCACAAAGGCGGTGCCTCTACGGACCCTGGTAATTACCGCCCCATAAGCTTAACAAGTCTAGTCTGCAAATCTATGGAGAGGATCATAATGGAGCTCATAAACAAAGATATAGGGGACTTGCAGACATTGGACCTGACCCAGTTTGGCTTTGTCAAGGGCAGATCATGCCTTTTGAACTTGGTCGACTTCTTTGAAACAGTCACCAAGGCCATTGATGAGGGAAAGGCAGTCCATACAGCCTACCTTGACCTTGCAAAGGCTTTCGACACAATAGCCCACTCGGGTATTGTAGAAAAACTTACCAGCTTAAATGTAAACCCATATGTCACAAGATGGGTTGCAAACTGGCTTAAGGACAGAACCCACAGGGTTAGAGCTGCTGGCACTATGTCAGACTCCAAGCCGGTCACAAGTGGTGTCCCACAGGGCTCGGTCCTTGGCCCCCTATTGTTCGGCATCTACTTCTCAGAAGTACAGGCCAACATGGGAGGACTTTGGCTGACAAAGTTTGCAGACGACTGCAAACTGGGCGCCATAGTGGAAAGTGCATCGGACATGGATATCCTTCAGAGGGGACTCAGGGAAACTGATAGCTGGTGCCAGAGCCATGGCCTGAAGTTAAACGTCAAAAAATGTATAGTCATACCCTTCAGGAAAAACAAGGTAACCCCAAGCTACCATATAGGTGGCAATCCACTAAGCACAGAAGAGGTTATCAGGGACCTGGGGACCCAGGTTGACAGTGGCCTTTCTTTTGACACTCACGTTGCTAAAGTGGTTAGAAAGACCTTCTACATTGCCCACCTGATCATGAAGGGATTCACATCCAGATCTAGTGAGGTCATTGTTCCCCTGTACTCTTCACTTATCAGACCAATGATCGAGTACAATGCCCCATTCGGGATGTATATCACCCGACATCTGCAGCAATTGGAGAGACCCCAAAAGTTCCTCACCAAAAGGATAAAGGGACTCCAAAATCTGTCATATACTGCCAGATTGAAGAAACTCCAGCTCTATTCAGTCACATACCGTCTGCTCAGAGGTGACATGTGCCTGACATACAAGGCCATGTCCAACCCGGAATTAATGGACATGCTCCACCTCAAAAAATCCAAATCCACCAGAACCACTAGAGCAAGCGACTTAAACCTTAGCACGGATATAAATAGGACGTGCTGGAGGGATAGATTTATCACTCAGAGACTCCCTATGCTGTGGAATAAAATCCCGGCCTGGCTCTGTTCAAGAGAAATCTTGACCTGTGGATGGGAGATTGTAGGTTTACCCCAGGAATCATCTCTGTGTCACTGCTGGACAGAGGCACAACAAACTAATGGGCACATTATTTTTTCATATAAGGGGTGGCGTAAGCCACAAAACTTTGGGCTAGGCTTATAAATGCCTTAGGGCAGATAGCCTAGTATAAACCTATGAACCTATGAAAAGTCATTCTAAATCTCTAAACTTAACATGTCTCTACATAAGCTAAAATACAATAACTTTCCTTACAAGCCTAGCCATGTAAAAACCAAAGTAGCCTTATTGAGTATAGTTAGATGGCCATTGTTAGCACAGTGATATTGTGGTCAACACTGACTGGCTTTGTCCATAAGGGACATAAGTCCCACCACAGGGGTGAATTTGCAATCATACATCCAGTTGTCAAGGTTGCACTTGAATAGGGTCATTGAGGATGACTGCGTCACATGCTGTAGGAGACTATTACAGAGGAGCGGCAATCACTGAGTGATATATCAGTCTCCACAGCATGTTCTATTTATGTCACAGGCTTGGTTGAGATCCCTGGAGCAAGTTATTCTTGTTCTATTTGATTTGCAGATGTCCAGCATTTTCAGTAGGGCAGGGTCTAAGACTGCTCTGTTGGCCAGGCATAGGTCACCTCTCAGCAGCTTGCATGACACTGAGTATAGTCACAGGTATTTCAGTATTTAAATGCATGTTATGTTTTCGAATCCCCTGGATTCTCCCTGTCAATAATCTTTGTGTTTTCTCCAGTTGCAGCAGGTGACTGGTGAGGTACAGACAGAAGACAGCATTGTATTCAATTAACGGTCTGATAATGGTAGAGTACAACAGAGCTATGACCTCCCTGGCCTTGGAAGTGATGGCCTTATTTATGAGGTGCACAATGTAGAATGTATGTCTCACCACTATGGGCACAGAGTTATTGAAGTGTAATTTGCTATCAGCATGTGTCCCCAAGTCCCACAGCACTGTATTTGAGCTGAAAGAGCAGCTTATGTATATCATAATTAGAAGGGTTCTTCATTGCCAAAAGGGACAATGAAGCATGTTTTGCTTTAAGGTTCAGTCTGTGGGTTTGGCACCAATCATTTGTCTGTGTCAGCCCCTTCTGTAATATATTAACATAATTGGGGGTCTCTATATGATTGTGTGCAGATGACAGTCATTTACAAACTTGATAATCCACAGGCTGTCTACCTTTGCTGGACTTCAAACAAATACTTAGGTTCATAGGTTCATAGGTTCATACTAGGCTATCTGCCCTAGGGCATTTATAAGCCTAGCCAGAGTGTGTTTGGCTTTCGCCACCCATTTTAAATTAATTTTGCTATGCCCTTTTTCGAGGTTAGTATACTGTGCCTCTGTCTAACAGTGACACAGAAGTGATACCTGGGGTAAACCTACGATCTCCCATCCACTCATCAAGATTCCTCTTGAAGAGAGTCAATGAGGGACTCTGCCTAACCTGGACTGGGATTTTATTCCAGAGTGAAGGGAGCCTCTGGGTTATGAATCTGTCCCTCCAGCATGTCTTATTTATTTCAGTGCTGAGGTTCAAGTCTCTCGAGCACGTAGCTCGATGGGATTTGGATTTTCTGAGGTGCAGCATGTCCATTAAATCAGGGTTGGACATGGCTTTATATGTCAGGCACAGATCACCTCTGAGCAGGTGGTATGCCACTGAGTAGAGCTGGAGTTTCTTTAACCGGGCAGCATATGGCATCTGTTTGAGCCCTATGATCCTCTTGGTGAGGTACTTTTGGGGTCTTTCCAGTTGCTGCAGGTGTCTGGTAAGGTACATCCCAAAAGGGGCATTGTACTCAATTATGGGCCCGATGAGGGATGAGTAAAGAGGCACGATGACCTCCCCAAATCTAGATGTGAATCCCTTCATGATTAGGTGGGCTATATAAAATGTTTTTCTAACCACTTTGGCCACGTGGTTGTCAAATGAGAGATTGCTATCAACTTGGGTCCCCAGGTCCCTAATTACTTCTTCTGTACTTAATGGATTACCACCTATGTGGTAATTTGTGGGCACTTTGTTTTTGCCAAAGGGGATGACTATACACTTTTTGGCATTTAGCTTGAGGCCATGGCTCTGGCACCTGTTGTCTGTTTCTATGAGGCCCTTTTGGAGGATGCTTGTGTCGGCTGGAGAGTCGATTATGGCGCCCAGTTTGCAGTCAGCTGCGAACTTAGTCAGCCACAGTCCTTCCGTGTTGGCCTGTACCTCCGAGAAATATATACCGAACAAGAGAGGTCCCAGGACTAAGCCTTGGGGGACGAGACTTGTAACTGGTTTGGAGTCTGACATGGCTCCAGCAATTCTAACCATGTGGGTTCTGTCCTTGAGCCAGTTTGCAACACATCTAGTGACATAGGGGTTTATATTTAAGCTGGTGAGCTTATCTATAATGCCCGAGTGGGGTATTGTATCGAAGGCTTTTGCGAGGTCAAGGTAGGCTGTGTGGACCACCTTCCCCTCGTCAATGGCCTTGGTGACTGTTTCAAAGAAATCAACCAGGTTTAATAGGCAGGATCTGCCCTTAACAAAGCCAAACTGGGTAGGATCCAGTGTCTGTAGGTCCCCAATATCTTTATTTATGAGGTCCATGATGATCCTTTCCATATCTTTGCAGACCAAGCTAGTCAGGCTTATGGGGCGATAGTTTCCAGGATCCGTTGAGGCACCACCTTTGTGGAGAGGGACCACTGTTGCTGTGCGCCACTCTTTGGGTACATATCCTGTAGTAGGGCTGAGATTGAACAGTAGTTTTATGTTTGGGTTTAGCTCTTCTTGGAGTTCATGTAGGACGCAGCCCGGGACACCGTCTGGTCCCATTGATGCTGTGTTTTTTGCCTTGGAGAGGGCAGCTCTTACCTGAGCATCTGAGATGTCAGGAGGGCAGCACTCTGCTGGGATAAATATTTGCCCTTTTGGTGGAGAGGGGGGGGAGAAGTCTGCGCTGAGCCTGTCAGCTAAGATGTTGGCAATGTCTGTGGGTTCGGTGTATTTTTTGTCATTTTGGACTAATTCTGAGCATATCTGGGAATTCCCACCCAGGTTCCTAACATAACTAAAGAAAGCCTTGTGATCATCCTTAGTGTCCTGTGAAATTTTTCTCTCGAAGCTGGCCTTAGACGATTTTATGAGTGCCCGTAGCTTTTTGCTAATACTGATCAGAGATGCCTTCCCTTTTTGGGATTTTGCTCTATCATGTAGTAGCCTCCTCCTTCTATTGTATAGTTTGTTTATGGCTGGGGTCCACCAGACAGGACGTCTGCCTTTGGAGGATTGGGTCTTGGTTTTATTTGGGATTGCATGATCCATGCATTCCTGAAGGTGTTCATAGAATGCGTTTATAAAGGATTCTGTGGTCTGGGCCATATTTTTCACAGGTCCAGGAGCTTTGAAGGATTCCACCTCAGTTTTGAGGAGTGTGAAATTTGCTTTAGAGAAGTTTTTCACTGTGGTTTTCAGGGCAGAGCGTGGAGTCGGGATGTGAATATCCAGTGAGATTAGTTTATGGTCTGATCTTACCAGTGAGGGATACACTTCTGGTCTGGAGCATAGAGTCCCCATGTTGGTGATGATCAGGTCCAGTATGTTTTCCCCTCTTGTGGGAGTGGTACCAAGTTGTTCCATAGCATTTGAGTTTATAAATTCTAGGAACCTTTGGGCTAGGGTGTTGGAGCTGGAGTAATGCTCCCAGTCTATGTTTGGGTAGTTGAAGTCACCCAATATAATGGTGCTTGGATAGACCTTCATATTTTCCAGTGTTCTCAGGAAGGCTGAGTGGGGTTCCTGGGTTTGGGATGATGGTCTGTAGCAGGCTATAAACTGGAAGGCAGTTTTACCCACTGTTAGTTGCACATGGATAGTCTCTGATGCTTCGTGCTGTGCCACCAACCTGGAGGTGTGGGTATCTTTGATGAATATTGATACTCCCCCTCCTTTTGTAGTACGGTCCACGTTTTGAGGCCGAAAAGCATGGTATGAGGTATAACCTGGTAGTGCTGGGGTGCTCTCGGGAGCTTTGAACCAGGTTTCTGTTACTGCACAGATATCGATGTTCTCCATGCTAAGGAGAGTTTCGAGTGCATGCATCTTGAGGTTTAGACTTCTGGCATTGAGTAGCATTACTCTTAGTTTCTTATCCCTTGTGATACCTATGGAAGTGGGTTTGTCTTTTGAGCCTTGCCTAAAAAAGGCACTATGGGGGTAGCAAGAGCCTTTCCCAATATCCAAAAGCCAAGTGGTGACAGGTGCAAGCCGTCCCTAGTGAAGCATCGTGGCTTGTCGAGCATGTCATCCCAGGCTGACAGGCATTGAATCCCCCTTGAATGACACCAATACTTAAGCCAATTGTTGAAATTGATCATCTTGTCTTCATATTGTGGCATCATTCTTGGTGAGGGTAAGATGCTACTCAAGGTCAGGATCATACCGGCCTGGGCTACATGTTCAGAGAGCTCCTCTATGTCTCTTTTCATGTAGTCCAGGGAGGTACGTCTCAGGTCATTCACACCAGCATGGACAATGACTGAATCATATTTGTACTTGCCTTGGAGTGACCTGAGTGCTTGTGTTATGTGGCGGATCCTAGCGCCCGACAGGCAGCTCGTGACCTTCTCCTTGTTCAGCCTGGTGAGCGGAACATCAGTGTGCCTGACGATAGAGTCACCTATTACAAGTGTATTAGGTGTGTTGTTTAGCCTTAAGGGCTGTGACTTTTTGGCACACTGGCTTTGTGAGCTATGTGTTGCACGAGTTTTGTTTTGCGGTAGCGGTTGCTTGGGTGTCTGCTTTGGAGGTCTCTGCTGCTTAGGCAGATTTTTATTTAAAGCCTCCGAGTATGTTTTTGTGTGTTTATGTGTTTGGTTTGCTGTCGTGGTAGGTCTATGTGAGATTGGAATTGTAGTGAGTGTGGTTTCCTTCTCCTCCTGACTGGTTTTGCCAGTACTGAGTTGAGAGAGCTTAGCCTCCAGTATGGCTATATGGTTGCATCTCTCACATGTGTTGGAATGTGTTGGGAGGAGGAGAGGGTTGTCTGTGTACATGATGCAGTTGTAACATTGCCTCAAGATTCCGAGATTCACCAGCTGGACCGGAGAGGAGATTGACAACTGACCTTTGGACATGCTAGAATAGTATTGGGAAATTCTTTATAACTGAAAAAAAAGGGCCAAAGGGGAACAAGGTACTCAAGGGGAGTTTGTGAGGGTGTAGTGCTTTTAATATTTTAGTGCTGACTTATATAATTGCTTTAGTGAGCAAGTGCCAGGTAACTTAAATGCAATGTGTTTCAGGTAACTAAATGCAAAAACAACAAACAGTAACTTTCTTTCAAGTGAAACAAGGAAATAAGTACAGTAAGCAATGCAGATATCACTAGGGATCCACAGATGCGCTGAAAAGCCGCGTTTTAGGTGGAATTAGCAATTTAGGGAAATAACAAGCAAACAAACAAGCAGCATACAAATAAAGCTAGATTCAGCAGGTTTGGATCTAGTCTATGCTACAGCAAACAAGGTGTACCAATTTCAGTAAGAAACAGTTCAAATATGCAGGCACTATAAGCCTTTAACTAGAAATTCCCAGCTTAGAAGGGCAGAGTCCAGCCTCTCCTCCCACAAGAGTACAGACCACGAACCTTCTTAATGTAAAATAACTGGCCTGAAGCCCAAGTGCTTAAACCTGAACTAATACACTTTTAGAGTAACAGACAATGAGCCCTCAAACAGCAGTTCACAATTTAGAAGGATGTAAGCTATCTGTCCTGCCACCACAGTACAGGCCACAAACCTTCCTAATGTAAAACAACTGGTCTGAAGCCCAAGTGCTTAATCCAAAAGACTTAGAATGATAGCTACACTTTAATCAAGTTACTACCAAGCAGTAATAAATACGATTGAATACTTTAAAGAATGCCTGGATTAGTGCTCAAGTTATACAAACAAAGCTAGATTCAGCAGGCATGGATCTAGTCTATGCTACAGCAAACAAGGTGTACCAATTTCATTAAGAAGTAGTTCAAATATGCAAGCACTATAAACCTTTAACCAGAACTTCCCAGCTCAGAAGGGCAGAGTCCAGCCTCTCCTCCCACAAGAGTGCAGACCATGAACCCTTTTAATGTAAAATAACTGGCCTGAAGCCCAAGTGCTTAACCAGAATTAATACACTTTTAGAATAACAGACACTGAACCCTCAATCAGCAGTTCCCAACTTAGAAGGATGTAAGCTACCTGTTCTGCCACTACAGTGCAGACCACAAACCTTCTTAATGTAAAACAACTGGTGTGAAGCCCAAGTGCTTAAACCAGAATTAATACACTTTTAGAATAACAGACACTGAGCCCTCAATCAACAGTTTCCAACTTAGAAGGATGTAATCTACCTGTCCTGCCACCACAGTGCAGGCCACAAACCTTCCTAATGTAAAACAACTGGTCTGAAGCCCAAGTGCTTAATGCAAAAGACTTAGAATGATAGCTACACTTTAATCAAGTTACTACCAAGCAGTAATAAATACAATTGAATACTTTAAAGAATGCCTGGATTAGTGCTCAGGTTATACAAACAAAGCTAGATTCAGCAGGCCTGGATCTAGTCTAAGCTACAACAAACAAGGTGTACCAATTTCAGTAAGAAGCAGTTTAGATATGCAGGCACTATAAGCCTCTAACCAGAAAATCCCAGCTAGAAGGGCAGAGTCCAGCCTCTCCTCCCACAAGAGTGCAGACCACGAACCCTTTTAATGTAAAATAACTGGCCTGAAGCCCAAGTGCTTAAAACAGAATGAATACACTTTTAGAATAACAGACACTGAGCCCTCAATCAGCAGTTCCCAACTTAGAAGGATGCAAGCTACCTGTCTGGCCACCACAGTGCAGTCCACACACCTTACTAATGTAAAACAACTGGTCTGAAGCTCAAGTGCTTAAACTAAAAGGCTTAGAATGAGTTACACCAAGCAGTAATAAATACAATTGAGTACTTTTAAGATGACGCAAAAGCAAAATAAAGTAGGAAGAAACACAAATCCAGTAAAAGCAGATATTTTTTTTTTTTTTTTTGAGTGAGAAAATGAGATGGGCCCAGGAGTTACAGGACAGAAACAAGTGCAAATGCAGGCCTTCAAATCAGAAAGTTGAGAGAGATGGAAGACCGCCCAAACGGTCAATAACTACAAATTCTGGGCCAAAACCACTCTTTATGTGGTAGACAGGTTACCTAGTGCTTACCACTCCCACTGATAAGCAAGAAGGCTTCCCTCCAACACAGAAAGGCTTGGGGGCTCAGAAGGATTCAGCAAATCTGTATCTGAAACATTAATTACAGGAAAGGTAGGAAACAGGCTTACAGTTTTATTTTTTTTTCAGAAAAGTAGCAAAAACAGTAGTAAAAACAATTCACGTGCAGTGCAAGCTGGCACACTTGAGTATGTAGCAATATTAGTCCACACACAGTTTGAAAAAATGTAATTAAATAAAAAAGGATTAAAAGCAAGTGCAGAAAGGGTTTATTAGGTAGAATGCGGTAAAGAGATGGGACTGGAGGAGTGTCCTAGATCAAATCTACATTGGGGCGGGCACTGCAAAAGCCACCAAATTTAAACTACTACCAGAACAGGGAGGGGAGGTGGGGAAGAAAGTTTCAACAGAGATGTGAGGCATCAGAGTGCAAATTATAAAACCCAAAACATATATACTGATCTCTGTATATTTGCAGAACACTAAGACAACAGATATCTAAGCAACAATTTAGCTCTATAATACAGAATAATGCAGAAAAATATACTCAGCTCTATATATCTGCAGAAAGTCTTGTAAGGCTGTTTCACTTTAAATGCAGACTGCTGCTATTAACAGTTCAAATTAAGGGAACCTTGAGTTAGCAACACACAAGCAATAGAAACCACAATGAGGGGGGTGGGGAAGAAAGTTTCAACAGAGATGTGAGGAATCAGAGTGCAAATTATAAAACCCAAAAAATATATACTGATCTCTATATATTTGCAGAATACTAAGACAACAGATATCTAAGCAACAATTTAGTTCTATAATACAAAATAATGCAGAAAAATATACTCAGCCCTATATATCTGCAGAAAGTCTTGTAAGGCTGTTCCACTTTAAATGCAGACTGATGCTATTAACAGTTCAAATTAAGGGAACCTTGAGTTAACAACACACAAGCAATAGAAACCACAATGAGGGGGGTGGGGAAGAAAGTTTCAACAGAGATGTGAGGAATCAGAGTGCAAATTATAAAACCCAAAAAACATATACTGATCTCTGTATATTTGCAGAACACTAAGACAACAGATATCTAAACAACAATTTAGCTCTATAATACAGAAAAATGCAGAAAAATATACTCAGCTCTATATATCTGCAAAAAGTCTTGTAAGGCTGTTCCACTTTAAATGCCTTCCAAACAGTTAAGGGACTAGCACAGATCCTTGTGGTATTCCACTGGTAAGTTGTTTAGTGATACAGGTGCAGTCCCCAACTTTGACAGTGTGTGTTTTGTTGGTGAGCCAGTTGGCCATCCATCTAATAATGTATGGGTTAATCCCCAGATGGGAGATTTTTGCTGATAGCTGAGTGGAGGATAGTGTCAAAGGCCTTAAATAACTCAACATAGGCAGTATGTCCTGTTATCCCTCATCCAGGTCTTTGGGATGATTATCAAAGAAGTTCACTAGGTTTAGTAAGCAAAATCTGCCCTTGACAAAACCAAAATATTTTATATTATAACATTTTATAAAATTGCATCTCAGCTTGTATTAATAAAAGCCAGTGGATTTTGCTGGGACATGTTTCCAGAACATCTTTTGGTTGCACCTGTGTTCTGTAGCACATACACCTGGTTTCAATTATTGACTGTCTCATTCCTGTCTGGAGGTGTTCAATGGCTGCAGCTCCTAGGGGACCTGGTTAACCGCTGCACAACGCTGCTAAGTGCAGTTGCATGATGAAACACAAAATGTGCTTCAGTATATTGCTTTTTACCTTTGCCCTTTTACAGACACCCAGTTTACAGGTTCTGCAAGTATTCTGCCTGCTTCTTGGGTGGGCCACTAGTCCAGTTTTCACACTGCCATGCTTTGAGTAAACTAGATAAGCACAGCCAAACCTGACATTCATTTTCTCCATTTTCTGTGTTTGCGCTAAGCTGTACATCGCACAATCACTGTCCCCACCCAAAATATATAAATAAGTAAAAAGAAAAAAAAAGAAAAAGGGGAAAGTAGTTGAAATGAGGGAGAGCAATCTATGACATACATACTATAAAAAGTTTACAAATGAGATATTTCTATATAGGTCTGGATTTAAATTTTAACTCCAAGGAATCTTCAGAACACAGTAAAGAAACCTTATCCCTCTTTGCCACACAAACACCTTTGCAGCAGGGAACTGAAATTATTCTCCATTCAACCAACTGCAACATCATCTACAGTAACATGACACCATATAAGTGTTATTTGTGTCTTAATTAATTTTAGATGTAGTGTACAAAATGACTTAGTTCAAATATGCAGCTCTGTCGTACCTCTCTGTTATTGTTGCTCATTCTTCTCTTATCTGACCAATTATCTGACACATGCAGTCTGTAAGCCATTCTATATAATTGTCCTTAAAATGTGTGAGGATATTAAATGGCAATAATATAATATGCAGTTGCCAACAAATAAAGGGGAGGTCGGATGTTAATGAACCAAATATGTGACTTGTGGCTGCTTACTTACATTTCCAACCTTGACAAAATTACATCTAACAGTTTGTAAGACAAACCTGACAACACACTGGAAGTAGGGCAGTCTGCATTGCTGTTGTGTTTTCCTTCTCCCTACCAGTAATCATTCATAGCTGCAATCCATTAAAAACAAACACTGAGCGAGTGCCAGCACTGATAACTTCTTTTACACAGAGCCAAGTACTTGGGATTCATCAATTCTAATGAGTTCACACCTCATTTGCATCTTTACCATGCTGACAGCACTGAATCTACACCATAAAAAGGCAACCATGTAGCTAGGGAAACTGAAGGTGAGGAGACTTGTTTATGTTGAGAACACAGAAAAGAGTCTATTACTTTGGGATATAACTGCACAGAGGGTTACTGAACTTGAGAAGGTATGCTTGCATTTTGTCAGCTATATACTGCATATGCTGAAATGTAATTAAGAAAAATCAATTTAATAGTTTATATGTATATATATATGTATATATATATATATATATATATATATATATATATATATATATATCACTATCATATGATAGAAACCTCATTTGACTGAAACTCTTTTGACTGATACCATAAGACTGAAATTTCAAAAACTTTCAAAAGGCCGAAAAGTCACTTGACTGAAACCCATAAGACTGAAGCCCATAATACTCAATTTCAACATACTAAATTTTAAACTGGACCATATAAAACCAGACTAGGTGGGGGGGCTACACACCTCCCACATCCCCCAATGTGGGAGTCTGTGTTCCCCACACCCCCCTAACTATATATATATATATATATATATATATATATATATATATATATATATATACTAACTCCAGGATTGCACTACAGTGGGGAAAATGGCATAGTAGTGGCAGCATGTAGACTACTGTAAGGTACGTGAAAGGTATATGCCCTTTTCCCCACTGTAGTGCAATCCTGGAGTTAGTATATATAGTTAGGGGGGTGTGGGGGGCACAGCTCCCCACCTAGACTGGTTTTATATGGTCCAGTTTACAATTTAGCATGTTGAAATTCAGTATTATCGGTTTCAGTCTTATAGGTTTCAGTCAAATTACTTTTCAGTCTTTTGAAATTTCAGTCTTATGGTTTCAATCAAATGTGTTTCAGTCAAATGATGTTTCTATCATATGATAAGGAGATATATATATATATATATATATATATATATATATATATATATATAGATAGATAGATAGATATCTTAATTAACAAAGGCTTTTATCTGTATGCATTAGTTAGGAGTGTACTGATGGCATGGGCATTTTTGTCAGGGCATTTCACAGGTATACATGATTGGCAATACCTTAACATGGAATCTTCTGTGTTAAATCTGTAGACATGTTTCAGGGACAGCTTATTTGATAGCATTTTAGTATTTCCAATATGGTTTGTGCAGGCACTCACATACCAGTTTTACCTAGAGGACCCATACAGACACACACACACCACAGTTACATAGGTCAACTGTGAAGCTTAAAACTCATTTTGTCTCACTGTCCATTTGTTGCTTTATTCAAATGTCTGACTGCTTTTCTTTCTTACTCACACATACTCACTGGCCTTTTGTGTCAGCCTGGGCTTCCTGCCCCCCCCACCCCCCCACACACACAACTCCCTTTGCAAGTGATGCTAAAAGTGCCATATCCTTGTTTTCTAACTTTTGTATTTTAGGGATACATAAGCTTTGTGTCTGATGCTCAGTGTGCATAGCTGACTTAGTGCTTAGTATACTTGCATTTGTGATGTTGAATTAGTAATTGTACCTTTGACTTATATTGGTCTTAGAAAGTTAGACAGTGGATAGCATCAAAATGTTCCCATCTTAAGTGTTAATTATCTTGAGAGGGTTGTGAAGTCTGAAACTGCAACTCCTCTCTTTCATGATTTTCCAGTAGAAACGTATGGTGCTAACCTGAGGCCATGCAGTGACCATCACTACTTTTGAGAGGTATGACTGTGCATATCTTTGATGCCTGAGGCTTACTACTTAATGGACACATATAAGTCAAATAAGTCTCTTCTGTCACATGGTAAGGTCATTTCTGCATAACTCTCTCATCTTTTACTTGCTTTCACTACAAAGTAACAATATGCTAGGATAAACCAGTCAGTTATATTATTACACAATACACTCCAGATTCAACACTTACCTTTTAAGTCCAACAGTTGCAACAGTTTTAGTTCAGGTCTGACTCCGTCTGATGCTAGCAGTACCCAGCCCATACATGGAGAGGTAAAGGTTTTGAGAGTTGACTGGTATCAATGTAACTATTTGGATGTTCATAGCACGAAGGTTTTAGGCTCTTTGGTTGTGAGTGAGTGTGCTTAGCCAATGCAAGGGCATATTGAGAATGCCTACATCTGCCTTCACCCACAGCAGCCGCTGCTTTCCCCCTGACTCACCTGCGTGTGATTGTGTTGACCTTGCCATTGGTGGTAAGATGTGTGCTCCTTCCCCTTGTTGATCCTGCTGAAGTTGTTTTCTCAGGATGATGCTGTGTAGCATGGCATATACCATGAATATTTCAGTGTTTATGGATTGTACTGTAGGGCTTCCCCCAGATGTATCTAGGCACTAGAACCATGACTTCAGCAGCCTAGAAGCATGCTCTATAATATTTCTGGTTTGAGCATGTACCTCATTATGGCATTCGTCAGCAGGTGTGTGTGTGCGTTTCTGGTAGGTGTTATCAGCCACAGTTCCAATGCATAATCTTGATCCCCCAGTAAATGACCCTGTGGGATATCCCCCCAGCGAACATCTGATACAGTTGGGGTGGGTGCCAGATATGTGAGTCATGGTAACTACCTGTGTTGACAGCACACACATTCAAAATGATTCCCTTGGCATTACACATGATTTGGCAGTTAATAGAATGGAAGCCCTTTCTATTAATGTGGAGCCTTCCTTGTTACTCATGAGGTGCCTTAATTTCTACATGTGCACAATATATGGCACCCAGTACTTCAGGGTAGTGTGCTACGGGGTAGATTTCCTGCATATTTCTGGTCCTGTCCTCAGGAGTATGGGGAAGATATATGTGGTCACTAACATGTTGCAGCATAGCATTCAAGAATTTATGGAAGATTCTGGATGCTGATGCCTGTGACACAACTAGCATGTCCCCTGTTGGTCCCCTAATGGTCTCTGAAAGGTACCTGTAGGTAAAATGCTAAGTGCTACACATACCTTTGCCTCCACTGGGATGAGTTCCCCTCAGTTTGCCCTGGCTCTGAGTTGAAGATGACGGAGGTTGCAGAGTTCCTGTAGTGTATCTGCATCCACCCTGTAGCGCTCTACATTTTCCACATCATGTAGATTGTGATAAGTTACATGGGGCCTAAAAACTCTTCTCCTTCTTGCAGCAGCCAAAAATACGCATAATCCAATCCTATGTTATGACACAACATAAAATAAAACCCAAAGTTCTACATACAAATTGACATAAATAAAAAGTTTGAATTGCACATACAACTCGACATACATAAAAAGTGCAAATTGCTTGTTGTTGTAAAGACCATTCTTACCAAAGCAATTCCTACTAAAAATGTTTGCAACAATAAGCAATTCACACTTTTTATGTATGTCAATTTGTATGCAGACTTTTGGGTTTTATTTTATGTTGTGTCATGACATAGGGTTGGATTATGTGTATTTTTGACTGGGTACAAAGCATTTTGACCTTATATGCATTTCTTGTAATCATTTGAAAAGTTATTTGACTGTATTTAAACATGGATCATCCAATATTATACTGCCATCTTCTGACTGTTTGTAAAATTATGCTTAATGAAGAAGAAGTAGTATTTAATAAGAAAGTGCCTAAGTGCAAGATGCATTGGAGTGATAGATGATGCATATGATTAATAACTGTGTATAAATATGTATTTTATATTTATATGTTAGATAAAGAGGTTTTTATGAGATTTTAATGCAGTAATAGACTGAAATTGGATAAATTTTAGTATGTAATTGGCTTAGTATTGCATAGGGAGTCAGTGATGTAACCACCATGATGGTTTTTAAATTGTAATGTAATGGTTTTAGTTTTCAAAATGTCTGATGAAGTGCCTGGAAGACAAAAAAGTGCTAACCTACCTGTTAATAAATAGTTTGGATTGAACGACTGCCTTGTTTGCTATATGTTTGCATACTAGAACTGCATATTAACTGTCCATGCCAGAGAAGACATCATTGTTACAGTTGTCAGAAAGTATGCACTTCAAGAGATGATGTCAGCAGTGTGTTAGAAGCAATATGAGTCACATGAAATATTTTTGAGTTATCAAAATGTTGTAAGCATGTCAATGTTCACCCAACATTGATTTATCCACATTACACACAGTGTATTAACTGCTTGCACCACAGGTGACTTCAAATTACAGGTGTCAGAAAGCACATACCTCATGGTCTAGCTTAAGCATTGTTTTGAAATGCTCATATATCACCTAAAATGTATGCTGATGGATCAAAATTCTTTAGGTATGTGAGTGTTCATACAAGTTGGAGCCACCCATATCATCATCTGTTTGAGAATGCAGTCCAATCTATCACTTTTGTTTTACACACACACATTACTTATACATTGCCGTATTTGGACCTCTGCCTATCAAAGCCCACTGTCTAGAGAACTGTGTATTGCCTGCTTAGGCCATAGGAGAAGTCTGAGTACAACTGTGAAACAAAACATATTTGAAGGGATGAATATAAAATTATGAGGCAAGGCAAATGCTGGTCTTAAAAGAGAGTTATTAGTTGTGGGTGCCCTCTCTGTGTGAGTATGTTTCCACATAGGGGAAGCACACACACCAGATCTGTTAAATATGCCAGTTGTACTTAACACTGTAGTCAAACACACAGACTTGCATTAGTTATTCATTGCATTATCCACTCACACCACAGGCGAAGGCTAAGTGGCACAGTGAGATGGAACATATTTGAACAGATGACCTCATCATTGTGTGGCAAGGCAAATGTTGATGCCTACTAAGGGGAAGTCCACATACCAGATCTGTTAGAAATGCCAACCCTGTCTAACACTGTAGCCTCTCATAAACACATACGCATACACAAGCATACATTAGTTAGCTATGATCAGATTTGAACCCCTAGTTATCTATGTCCGCAGGCTAACGAACTGTGCATTATCCACTCACACCAAAGAAGAAGTCTAAGTACCACTGTCAAACAAACCATATTTC
This sequence comes from Protopterus annectens, assembly GCF_019279795.1. Taxonomy (NCBI): domain Eukaryota; kingdom Metazoa; phylum Chordata; order Ceratodontiformes; family Protopteridae; genus Protopterus; species Protopterus annectens. The sequence continues at coordinate 1,985,063,700 of NC_056728.1, read as the reverse complement.
TCTTTTCAATGTCTTTGTGTTGTCAAACCCCATTGTCTGCAGGCTGCTGTTGATCAGCCCCCACAATCATTCTACATCCCCACCTGCTCTTTTTCTGTGAATCCTTACCACATCAGCTTCAGCTCTCTTTTCTATGGTGTAGAACAGTGCAATAATCTGGTGAAAATAGGCTTGCTTTAGTGTAGCAAAATCAATAGCATGACGAGCTCCAGAATGGCAACTATGTTTTTTTATGCGACTAGGGGGCTTGTAGCACTGTACTTATTCTAATCAAGCATGTTTGATGAAATGGTAATGTATCACACAAACAGAGCAGGGCCAGTGCTTGCCCATGAACATGCACCATAGGCTATGTCACATTCTATTCCTGCCAGAGGATCAATGTGATGCTCACACACCCATGGCCTACTGGAATTAAGTCATCAACCTACAGAAGCCCAATGGTACAATGTTGATTTAATTTGTGGTGTATTGCCATGTTACTGTACAGTATATGTGTTAGCAGAGGAAAGCTACCATATTTCGTTAGGGAACATCTACCCCCCCCCGGCATTGTGCATTCCCATCACAGACACCATTGTGCACATGGAGCTGAGCCTCCTCTTGACATGCATCATATGCTGTCCTTAATGTCCATCACTGAAATTCAGCTGCTAGTTTCTTACAGGTTTTTAAACCTGGCAAGTGGCTGTATCTTCTGAAGGGGCAGATGTTGGGGGTACTCATGCATGATGCAGTAGGAAGATCAAGACATTCCTCCACCTGCTGCATCTGCACCACTGGCCTGCTTGGGGGATACATATGATGGCCCTCAGTACAAGGAGGAATGCCTGGCAGTGTCTTGCAAAGGCAGTTAGTGATGCCAGGACTATCACTCACTCTGGTGAGCAGAATCAGCATCGATACACTGAAGTGAAGAGCTGCCATCATGACCTTCACCACTACAGAGGAGACAAAATTAGGGAGAGTTTTACAGTATGTATGGCTAAGAAATAACTGGTTTTGCAAATGTAGGTCTTATTCTTCATCTGTTAGTAGTTAGAAATAATGTGCAGTGTTTTTTTTTTTTTTTTTTTCAACACCTGATGAGATACAGGAGTACAAGCTAATCTGACAGAGGAGGCTAGCATGTCTGTATATGTGTCAAGGGTATGTGCGCAGCATTACTGTCATAAATGTTTACTTGTTCCTCAACTTTAAAGGCAGTGCTGATATTTACCTTCACCATTGCATGTAGCTTTACCTTACTTTATGTGTTGTGTTATTTGTACACGCAATGGCAGATTATAATAGGGGCATTTTGGGCAGCCACCTGAGGCCTTTGACTTCAGGGGGTCCCAATACCAAAAGCCAAAAAAGTGTACAATACAGTTTTAATATTAGTGTTATGTACAAAAGTGCTTACATTGACTTACACACAGACATTGTATATCTATGAATGACACATCATGTTCCTAGTTCACATTGGTTGTCATCTGAAGGCAAAATAAATGGGAGGCAACTGGCTGTTCCCACCTCCTGTGTGCTGTGGTACCACACTGGCTCCCACCAACAAACATAACCTGCTGGTGAAAGGCCCATTAATATCATGGCACAGGTTGTACTTATGACAAACTGCAGTGATTTTATCATAACTCTTCTGCACCCATATATAATCACACTTTTGTTGAGCAGTACATCATGGTTGTTGAACAGGTGGAGCATATTTGTTAGGGAAGAGCTAAGGTAAGTGACAATTTCAATCACTCAAACAGATCGTGCCAAATCAAGAATGTATGGCCAGCTTGCAAAATAGGTGGAAAACGTGTTAAACAACTATGGCTTTGTTTAGTAGTTTCCAATGCCTTGATGCTAAAATAACCACATAATTTGCAATTTGTTCACTTGAGAATATTGAGTAATGCCAAAGATAATGGGAGGAGGAACAAACAACTAAAGTCTATGCAGTTTTTTTAAAATATTACTTTAATTCTCTTTAAAAAGTTAATGGAACAACAGGTTTTGCATTAAAATACATTTTTAGAACAATAGGAAGTATGAAACTGCATTATCTGGCATTACCGACTCTGTAATCCTCTGTAATTTAAAAAAAAATAATAAAGAAAATGATGCGGGACAGGAAAATTATGAGGCAAAATGATGGACTTTCTACAAAATCAGGAAGAGTTAAGAGTTGTGGCCCCATGGATGTCTGGAATTTTGATAGAAAATAGGTGTAATGGAGTTAGAAAGTAAGCAAGTGTTGCTCTGAACAAGCAATCTGTATCTAGAAAGTAATCGATTGTTGCTCTGAACAAGCAATCTGTATTCTGTATAGCATTCAAGTAGGCTGTTTGATAGTAGTGTATTAATGCATAGGGAAAATATAGGCTAATATAATTAAATTTGAGTTTCTATGATGGCTAAACTGACTTATCTTATACGATAAGTAGGAAACTTGGGGGGGGCGGGGTCTGAGACATTGTCAAATTTTTTTAGATGACCAATGGTAATATATTGTTTGTTTGTTTCTTTGTTCTTTCATTTTAACTGTAGTCTTCAGGTATTGTTAGTGCTGCTGGGTGTGGAATTTTGCTTGAATACACTGAAGTTTCACACATATAGAGAAATAGAATATGTGTCATGTTGCTAAATCTTCTGGAGACTGGCAATGAAGAATCACTGCTCGTACATAGGATAAAAAATTGTTTTAATATTGAAACTCCACGAAATACAGATATAGAAGTTAAGCGCTTTCAACTGTAATATACAGTCTTCTTCAGAACAACTTCTTAAACAAAGTTCACTAATTATATACTCTGCCATTTTTACATAATTGAATAATTGTTCTTATTACCGCCAAAAACTTTAAAGTCATACCATTCAACATATAAAATTGCAAAAACAACCACTATTTTATAAAAAATACACATTAGTTAACAGCCAACTTATATAATTAATGTAATTGTAACATTAACTGTATGTTATATAAACATATAAAATATAAAAAGTAAAAAGTATGAACATACAAAGATATAATTCTGTAAAAATATGTCCCATAAACTTTATAGTCTTCAATTGTATATCATGTCTAAATCAAGCATATTTGAATATATATATTTGATATATTAAACTAATGCATTAAATAAGTTAACTTGTAAACTATATATGCTTCTATACCATCATGTGGAGAATGATAGCTACTGAATCAATATTCCCCAATATCTAACTATGCCTCCATACCTTGACCACTATATGAAATTATAATAAACATTATATCTAGAACAAGATTTGGAAAATAAAACATATAAAAAATAATAGAAAAGAAGACTACACTAGTAATCAAAGAGCCCACTTCTAGTCATGTAACACTCATGTAACTAGATGACTAAGCCTTTTATGAGAGGTCTAAAAATGGTTTGATGCTGATGAAATCATTAAGTCCTGGTCTTCTGGTGGAATCTGTCAAAATCTGCCATCTACTCTCACTTGCTGCCAGCTCCATTTTCCAATTCCCTCCTAACGGTATGATGGGAATCTGGTCAATGATAGCAAATAAAAAACTGTGCTCGCTCCCATAATCCAAAATGTGTCTATATAAAGCATTTTTGGTGTCACATTTTTGTATCCTATATAGATGTTCGTACACCCGTTTTTTTAGTTGTCTTTCCGTTTTGCCAATATAGTGGGCATTACACCATATATAATTAGCTATATAAACTACCCCTTTTGAACAGCAGTTACCTGTCCTACATCTAATTAACGTGTGGTTGATGTCATCTAACCTGATGTTCTTGGCTGTATTAATATACTTACACTGCTTACATCTCCCACATTTGGTGGTTCCTTTCTGTCCATCTTCCTTACCCTTTCCATAGCTTGCCCTCTCCGATAGTCGTTTAACATTGGGCGCTGTTTTGTAAACACATTTGGGAAACTTATCCCATATTTGATCTTTATCCATTGAAGCTATTACTTCCCAGTGTTTCTCAAGGATTTCTTTAACCAAATGTGTGAGGGGTGTGTACGTCAGTACACACACTCTTCCATAGGGATCATTCTGTCTTTCTGTCCTTTTGCCCATATTATAACATCCTAATAATGGTGGATATTTGTGCCCCCATTCACTTTATTACATCATTAACCATATTCTTTGGATAAGCACGATCTAAAAATAAATTTTTGATGAAGTTAAGTTCTACCTCCATGATGTCTTTTACAGATGACATCCTTGCGGCACGGATACATTGCCCTTTTATAATGTTTTTAAAGACATGAGGAGGATGGTTACTGGTAAAATGTATGTAATCGTTCGAAAAAGTGGGCTTTCTATATACCTTTGAAATAAAACCTTCATCATTATGACTTATTAATATGTCCAAATATGCTGTTTCAGTGTGGCTATAGCTGTAAGTAAATTTTAAAAAACCAGTGGTGTTGTTTATGTACTCCATAAATTCCTCTAGTTTTTCCACTGGACCATTCCACAAAATGAAAATATTATCCAGGTATCTTGCATAGTAGGTTATGTTGGAAAAAAATGCACTGTTGAATACATGTTCTGACTCCCAACCTAGCATAACCAAGTTTGCGAAAATGGGAGCACATGCTGCTCCCATTGCCACTCCCTTGGTTTGTTTGAAATATTCTCCCTGGAATGATATATAATTGTGATCCAACACAAGCCCCATCATGTCGCATATTAAACTAATCTTATCCCATGAAAAACCTGAATGTTTCCTTAGACTATCTGCAAAGAATTCTAAGCCCTCATCCTTGGGAATACTGGAAAATAAATCCTGGACATCTATGGTAAGATAAATTAAATTGGGCTGCCTTTTTTCCTTGGTTAAATCTCCCAGAAATTTCCAGGAATCTTTCATAATGTGAGGAATGGATTTGTATATATTTTTCAGCCATCTGTCTATAAGTTTACCAATATTAAAGGTTTTGGAATGGGAGCCAGAAACTATTGGTCGGAATGGAGGATTCTACAAAGATTTGTGGATCTTTGGTATTCCCACCATTTTGGCCAAAACAGGGTGGGCCACCTTTAAGAATGAGTAGGTATCGTTACATATCCTATTATCAATCAAATATTCTTCTATAACCAAATCTATTCTCTTATGCCCAATATTTATTTGGTTAATAGAAATATTCTCATAGTTTCCAGACTCATAAAAAAGATTGTGTAAGACCTCATTGTACTCATTGGTGTAAAAAATGACTGCCCCACCACCCTTATCGGGCTTCATAATCCTAATGTCCTTGTTACACATGAGTTTAGATAATGCTTCCCTTTCTAGTATTGAAATGTTATCATTGAAGGAATTTTTAACTTTCCTTACATTCTTAAATGTCCAGTATATATCGTTACAAACCAATTTCTCAAAATTCAATACATGTGGATTGTTGTCAGGAATAAATGTACTTTTCTTCATAAGATCCGTTCCTGCTATACCTATAGGTCCCTTCTCCTTACTCCTATTGTTGTCAAACTGTGCGGCCAAATTGAGTCTTCTACAAAACATCTTGACCTCCTTGATGTTATCCACTAAACTCAAACCGGTTGTTGGGATATACTTCATGCCCTTACTCAGAAGTGAAACCATTTCAGAGTTAACAGCCACGTCTGTATAATTATAAACTTTAAACCCTTCATGTGCAATTATCTTAGTTCGTTTATTAACTGTATTGTTTTCCTGAGAAACTCTTCCTATATTACTATACATACAGTTATCTGTCTTATATATATTTTGTATGTTATTCCCTTCAGCTTCTTTAGGGTAAGACAGCTTAGACCTATTACTTATCACACTTTTTACCCTATCAGATGATGTAGAAAACTGCTCGCTACCAATTTGGATTGTATCCTTTACCACTGCCTGTTGGTATTTCTTGCTGGAAAGAACCTTCCCCCCTGAAAATTTCCTCCCTATTGTTGGTTTTGGAAGGTTTTCTCCTGGGGTGGTAATTGTTGTTATCATTCATAGGGTCCCTTTGTGCAGGCCACACATATGCCCTATTATTCTTGTATAATTCCAAGTCACGTGAAATTTTTCTATTCTTCCTTTCCACTATACTATGAATTTTGTTTTCAGCTACTGCATACTGTTTCATATATAGTTCCTTCCACATGTCATATTCTTTGTGGTTTGTAATAATAGTATTTAAACTTTCCAGTTCATTGGCCAACTTAATAAGTTTTTCATCCAAATATTTTATTACTATTTTGATAAATGCATAACCAAAACTGTCAAACAATTCATTGAAATCCTTAATGGTATCAGCTCCATATTCAATACCCAAAGGTAGTTTAAAAAATCTCATGCCCTTAGGTACAATCTTTAATTTAAGACACTTGGATAAATAGCTACAGTCCAATTTGGTATTTTTATAAGATATAAGTTTCTTACCAAAATCAAATATTGATTCCTTCACAGTAGTATGCATCATACCCACATTATTATGTTTTTTATTAACAAATCCAACATCTGCATCACAAAAAACAAAACTATAGTCTAAAAATTGTACCATCAATTCTTCTTCAGTACACCCCCTTATGTCACATTTATTACTGTTGCTGCTTGTTTTACATTCTAAAGCATGCCTATTTTGGTGTAAAAAAGATTTAGGTCTACATGGGCTTGAAAAATCATGGGTAATAGTCTGCGTAACAGTACCTTTAGAGGCCAACATGGCCCTGGATTTTCCGTTGCCATAAGTGTTTACTGGAGGATAATCCTTCGGGCGTGCACCAATCCTAATTGGTAGCGAGCAGTTTTCTACATCATCTGATAGGGTAAAAAGTGTGATAAGCAATAGGTCTAAGCTGTCTTACCCTAAAGAAGCTGAAGGGAATAACATACAAAATATATATAAGACAGATAACTGTATGTATAGTAATATAGGAAGAGTTTCTCAGGAAAACAATACAGTTAATAAACGAACTAAGATAATTGCACATGAAGGGTTTAAAGTTTATAATTATACAGACGTGGCTGTTAACTCTGAAATGGTTTCACTTCTGAGTAAGGGCATGAAGTATATCCCAACAACCGGTTTGAGTTTAGTGGATAACATCAAGGAGGTCAAGATGTTTTGTAGAAGACTCAATTTGGCCGCACAGTTTGACAACAATAGGAGTAAGGAGAAGGGACCTATAGGTATAGCAGGAACGGATCTTATGAAGAAAAGTACATTTATTCCTGACAACAATCCACATGTATTGAATTTTGAGAAATTGGTTTGTAACGATATATACTGGACATTTAAGAATGTAAGGAAAGTTAAAAATTCCTTCAATGATAACCTTTCAATACTAGAAAGGGAAGCATTATCTAAACTCATGTGTAACAAGGACATTAGGATTATGAAGCTCGATAAGGGTGGTGGGGCAGTCATTTTTTACACCAATGAGTACAATGAGGTCTTACACAATCTTTTTTATGAGTCTGGAAACTATGAGAATATTTCTATTAACCAAATAAATATTGGGCATAAGAGAATAGATTTGGTTATAGAAGAATATTTGATTGATAATAGGATATGTAACGATACCTACTCATTCTTAAAGGTGGACCACCCTGTTTTGGCCAAAATGGTGGGAATACCAAAGATCCACAAATCTTTGGAGAATCCTCCATTCCGACCAATAGTTTCTGGCTCCCATTCCAAAACCTTTAATATTGGTAAACTTATAGACAGATGGCTGAAAAATATATACAAATCCATTCCTCACATTATGAAAGATTCCTGGAAATTTCTGGGAGATTTAACCAAGGAAAAATGGCAGCCCAATTTAATTTATCTTACCATAGATGTCCAGGATTTATTTTCCAGTATTCCCAAGGATGAGGGCTTAGAATTCTTTGCAGATAGTCTAAGGAAACATTCAGGTTTTTCATGGGATAAGATTAGTTTAATATGCGACATGATGGGGCTTGTGTTGGATCACAATTATATATCATTCCAGGGAGAATATTTCAAACAAACCAAGGGAGTGGCAATGGGAGCAGCATGTGCTCCCATTTTCGCAAACTTGGTTATGCTAGGTTGGGAGTCAGAACATGTATTCAACAGTGCATTTTTTTTCCAACATAACCTACTACGCAAGATACCTGGATGATATTTTCATTTTGTGGAATGGTCCAGTGGAAAAACTAGAGGAATTTATGGAGTACATAAACAACACCACTGTTTTTTTTTAATTTTACTTACAGCTATAGCCACACTGAAACAGCATATTTGGACATATTAATAAGTCATAATGATGAAGGTTTTATTTCAAAGGTATATAGAAAGCCCACTTTTTCGAATGATTACATACATTTTACCAGTAACCATCCTCCTCATGTCTTTAAAAACATTATAAAAGGGCAATGTATCCGTGCCGCAAGGATGTCATCTGTAAAAGACATCATGGAGGTAGAACTTAACTTCATCAAAAATGTATTTTTAGATCGTGCTTATCCAAAGAATATGGTTAATGATGTAATAAGGTATGTGGAAAGTGAATGGGGGCACAAATATCCACCATTATTAGGATGTTATAATATGGGCAAAAGGACAGAAAGACAGAATGATCCCTATGGAAGAGTGTGTGTACTGACGTACACACCCCTCACACATTTGGTTAAAGAAATCCTTGAGAAACACTGGGAAGTAATAGCTTCAATGGATAAAGATCAAATATGGGATAAGTTTCCCAAATGTGTTTACAAAACAGCGCCCAATGTTAAACGACTATTGGAGAGGGCAAGCTATGGAAAGGGTAAGGAAGATGAACAGAAAGGAACCACCAAATGTGGGAGATGTAAGCAGTGTAAGTATATTAATACAGCCAAGAACATCAGGTTAGATGACATCAACCACACGTTAATTAGATGTAGGACAGGTAACTGCTGTTCAAAAGGGGTAGTTTATATAGCTAATCGTATACGGTGTAATGCCCACTATATTGGCAAAACGGAATGACAACTAAAAAAACGGGTGTACGAACATCTATATAGGATACAAAAATGTGACACCAAAAATGCTTTATATAGACACATTTTGGATTATGGGAGCGAGCACAGTTTTTTATTTGCTATCATTGACCAGATTCCCATCATACCGTTAGGAGGGAATTGGAAAATGGAGCTGGCAGCAAGTGAGAGTAGATGGCAGATTTTGACAGATTCCACCAGAAGACCAGGACTTAATGATTTCATCAGCATCAAACCATTTTTAGCCCTCTCATAAAAGGCTTAGTCATCTAGTTACATCAGTGTTACATGACTAGAAGTGGGCCCTTTGATTACTAGTGTAGTCTTCTTTTCTATTATTTTTATATGTTTTATTTTCCAAATCTTGTTCTAGATATAATGTTTATTATAATTTCATATAGTGGTCAAGGTATGGAGGCATAGTTAGATATTGGGGAATATTGATTCAGTAGCTATCATTCTCCACATGATGGTATAGAAGCATATATAGTTTACAAGTTAACTTATTTAATGCATTAGTTTAATACATCAAATATATATATATTCAAATATGCTTGATTTAGACATGATATACAATTGAAGACTATAAAGTTTATGGGACATATTTTTACAGAATTATATCTTTGTATGTTCATACTTTTTACTTTTTATATTTTATATGTTTATATAACATACAGTTAATGTTACAGTTACATTAATTATATAAGTTGGCTGTTAACTAATGTGTATTTTTTATATAATAGTGGTTGTTTTTGCAATTTTATATGTTGAATGGTATGACTTTAAAGTTTTTGGCAGTAATAAGAACAATTATTCAATTATGTAAAAATGGCAGAGTATATAATTAGTGAACTTTGTTTAAAAAGTTGTTCTGAAGAAGACTGTATATTACAGTTGAAAGCGCTTAACTTCTATATCTGTATTTCGTGGAGTTTCAATATTAAAACAATTTTTTATCCTATGTACGAGCAGTGATTCTTCATTGCCAGTCTCCAGAATTTTGTTACGTGGTTGGCGTTTCTTTTCATTATGTTGCTAAATCTTTGCTATCTTTATGCATAGATAAATACGTGAAAGGTCACTGGGTATAATGGTTTCTTAGAACTGAATGATGAACTGTGTAACTGGTACTGTGTTGTGAACTACTTTTTGGGCAGACAATGTATTTTGCCAGGCAAAATGTACCAGCATTAAATGCAAGTGAGAATGGTCATGTATAGGACTGGCTACTTTGGCATGACACATTCATTTGTAAAAGCTGTGTAACTGTAAAGCAGACTTTACTTTTGCTATTTTACAGAGAAGCTTGTTTAAAGAAAAATTTATCATAACATGACATCTCTGTACTGAGGAATGGGGAAAAAATCAAGTGACAGGAAGCAAGGCATGAACTGGCGATGGTGCTTGAGAGGGTTGGATGTAAGAGTTTGGTGTCAATGTAGTATAGTAGTAGTATGGTCCCTGATAGTACCCCTAAGACTGCGATTTGTAGCAAAAATTCCCCAGGATTCCTGATGTAGATATGCAGAACAACAGAATACAGTACTTACAAGCAGTACACAAGCATTCATAAGTTTTCTGTTTGTAAAAAGTCACATATGGTATATGAAATGTGATGAATAACAAAATACTAGGGTTGCAGAACTTTTTCGCTGTGTTTGCTCGTATCTCTCAGCATGCTTGAAAGAAGAAATAAAAACATATGAGCAGTAGCTCAATGTTATGTTTCTGGCTGTATATTTCTTATAAAACAGAATTGAAATACATTGTGCATCTGTTATTTTATTTTGTTTTATTTTACTGTAATTTGTTATCTGAGATAAGCACAAGAAACAAAATAGCTATGACTGCTGGGTATGGGGCTGTCTGTAAGTGAAAATGACTGCTGTTGTTTTGTCAGTATTCTGGCTTTGCAGGATTAATGTGATTTCTGTGACTGTGTGAAATAAAGCAATAAATGTATTGTATATCCATCAATTTTTACCTCAAACAGACATATGAAGTGTATACAGCCTACAAAGAGGCTGTAATCTCTGGGTGGGGGGGGGTGAAGCTGTCTTTGGATGAAATATCTTATCTTTCTGCTATGTGATCATTTTAAACAGTCAATTAATCTGGGTTTGCAGGACTGGTACATTTGTGTTAAGTTAGAATACTTTACTGTGACTACACTGGTTGCAATGTGTTTCTGTAAAACAAACTTGAAATGCATCCCTGTGATTATTATTTCATCACAATTAGATATATACCATGTACTCTAATAACAAATTGGCTAGAGTGGCTGTACAGGCACAGGGACTGAACTTTCTGCATGTAAAGGAGCATAAACTCCTATAATATGTTCATTTTTAACAGTCTTTAGTCTGGTTTTGCACAACTTATGTGCATTTGCAAAAGATAAGTTGAAATATTTTACAGTGGCTATGGTGTGATTTTGGGAAACAAAAATGAAATACTTTACCATAGTCACTATTATTTTACCACAGGGATACACACTGTTGACAATGTAGTTATAACTATTGAGTACAGGGGCTCTCTGTGGATGAAATTGACTGAATCTACCTGATGTAATACAGCAAATTTAAAATTGTGATTTGGGTGTTCAACTAAATGCCTAACTAAAGCATAATTAGTATCCTGTTTTTTCATAGCGTACTGGTGTTCATAAATACGCTGCTTTAGTTGCCTATCTGTCTTTCCTATGTAAAACGCAGGGCAATCCTGGCAAGTAGCAGAATAGACTACAGCTTTAGTTGTGCATGAAAATTTACCTTGGATTTTATAAATCTTATTTCTAATATTAACCTGCTTGTCTATAATGAGGTGCTTGGACTGATGGCAAGCACCACACTTAGACATTCCATTATTTTTGGTCTTTTTATTAGTACCCATATCACAATTTTAAATTTGCTGAATTACTTCAGGTGTTGGTTAATCCTAGAGGCAGCCCATGGCAATTAGATTTAGAAATTCAAGAACTTTATTGGCACATTCGAACAGTGGCTTATGCCCCTCCGGGTCTCAATGAGTTTGTCTCCTTAAAACGTATCTTGAAATTATTAGCTTTGAGAAGATAACTTGTTTTTAACCAGTCTTATTAAAGCAAAAGGAGCTATAAGGCAAATGGAATATCGACATAGTTTCTTTTAGTGGTATATTTCCATTTTTTTCTGTATATAAATACTATTTTGCCTGTCCTTAGGGCATCGATGATTGATTTGTATTTGTGGGTAGTAATTTTGGCTGTATATAAAATATTTGGTAATTTTGTTGTAGTTTTCTTTTTAATAACAAGAAGATGATATATATAATGTCCTCAGTATACAACTATCTGATGACAGTATGTTTCTAAATGTTTTTAAGTGTTTGCAATGGTATTTACCTAACTTAATATAATTGCTATTTAATTGATCTTAATTGAAGCTAGCTGAAGGTATATAATGTGTGTTAATTGATTTTCAAAATGTCTGATGAAGGAAAAGTATTAGCTTTTCCAAAAGTGTTTACTTTATTAAATTCCTTTGTTTTTACTTGCTGCCTCAGTTTTTTCACTTGCTACTTGTGGCTTTTTAACAGTTTTTTTTTTGTTTTTTGTCTTTTAGAGGATTCATTCTTAAACCTCCTCCAGATGTTCATCTTTCCTTCTTTTTCCTCAGCAATGAGTTAAATTCCAGCATGGAGGAATGTACTTACCAGGATGCATAGCAATAAGTATTTGCAGTTATCTAAATGCCTGCAGAAAATCTTGTCAAAAGCTGCCCAACATGGGGACATGGCCAAGATGTGCACTGACTAGCAGCAGTTTCTTCAAGCTCTGCCACTTTTTTTCATTTCTGACAGGATTTAAACTTCAAAAAATAATCCAGTTGGACTTATTTAATTATTTTTTTGGTTATTTTAACCTATTCTTGGATTGTTTAAAAAATTACAAATCTTTTTTGAAATTTTCCTGTCAAAAACCTTCTGACAACATATACCAGCATCTCTGCTTGAAGGATGAGTTACTCTAAGAACAACTCTAGGGACTCTTCACTTAAGAAAGAACTTTTATCTTTGACAACAAACATACAAGAGATGCCAATAAAACTGGACAAAATGGGCACAAAAATAGATGTCTTTGAACAGAAATGTTCAAAACAGATGGATTTAATTCATAAAGAGCTACAACTACAGAAATCTCAGATCTCTGATATAGAACAATTTGTTAATGATGTGGATGGAAGACTACAGGATGGAGAAACTAACACTGATTTTTTTTTTTAAGCAGAATATTTTTCTTCAGTATAAACTAGAAGACCTAGGAAAAAAGTCACGAAGAAACAACATATGGATATTTGGTTTGCCAGACAACATAGAGGGAAATAATATGGTGAGTTTCTTAACTTCATGGTTACCATCTGTTTTAAATCGTGCTGAAGCCCTTTCATACGGAATTGAAAGGGCACATAGATCTCTTGTTTCATCACCAAATAAAAATACTCATAGATCTATATTAGTGAGATTTATATCAACACAAGATAAAGAACTAGTGTTGAAAACTGCATGGTGGGTCCCCTATAAAAATTAAAGACAGCATTGTACATTTTGATAATGACTATTCAAGTGCAGTTATTTCTAAATGAAAACTTTTTCAACCTATTATTAAGGAGTTAAAAAAAAATCAAATAAAGGTACACCTCCTGTTTCCTGTTAGACTGACATTATTCCTCACTGAAGGCATTAAAACATTTGATGATCTTCACTCTGCTGTTTCATTTGTAAAAACAAACAAATTAATAGACAAAATAGGAGATATGGAATGGTCAAACATCTCTCTGAAAAGTGTTGCAGAGAATAACAACTGGAAATCCTCTGAGAAAAAGAAGAAGCTGAAAAATAAATAACTGTTTTTTTATTTCCTTCTCTATTTTGATATTTAGTTTGTTTGTGTCTTTCGGCTTTTTCCCGGTTAGGGGTCGCCACAGATGAACTCTAGTCCGCTAATGATTGGCAGTAGAGTTTTACGTGCTGGCTTGCCGGGCCTAACGCACAACCTTCAACAAAGAAACGCCCATTCACGCATGTCTCCCCACAGAAGACGCTCTAACTGAGGATCGAACGGGCAACGTCTAACTGTGAGGCAACTATGCTACCACAGCACCACCACTGCAGTCCTATGTAATATTTCCCTATTTTCCATCATACTATTTCTGGATTTCAGAAATATGTCTGAGTCAATTAGAGAATGTTTCAACAAAAAAATGACAAAATGATTTTGTTTCATGTTTTGACATGGGAAACGAATTCACTTGTACATGTGTGGTTTGTGGGAGTGGTCTTGATTACATGTCTAAAGTAATGACATAATTATAGTTTAATAGTATTATATTTGCTTTATTAGGACTTACTAATTGTAATGTGCATTTAATCATATCTTATTTAATAGTCTGCTTTGTTTTTCTTTTCAGTATGGTTGAATAACTAATATAGTAAAGTCTTCTCCCATTGTAATGCTTGCAGCATGTATTAGAGATTCAGTGCCTGTGCAGTGATTTTCAAACTCACAAGCCGTTTTTGCCTGTAATAACCCATGTCTTACACTAGTTCAAGTGATTCCCACTGAAAATGATCTTTTCCACTTTTAAAAAGATGGTCTCGAGCCCTATATGCACTTCTAAAGCCATTTCAAGCCTTGTGAATGCAATACCAGCAGTTTGAAGCAAGAAACATGAACTTTGACCTTTTCAAACAGAAACAGGATAGAATGTTCAAATGCAAGCTACGGAGCATTATCCTGAATTGCAGGTTAATCATCAAAAGAAAATGTGAAAGGAAGAAAGATTTTTGACATATTTATCGGGATTTTTACAAAATGCAGCTAATCTATTACCAATAGGGAAATGAACTGACAGTGAGAACAGTTTACTTAAAAGGTCTGATGCTAAATAATATTTGTGTAAACAGCTTCCTTACACTGAACAAGGTAAGAAGTCTGTAAACAGTATCTATTCACTGGTAGTTAATCTTTTATCTTAATATAGCATTATTTTCACCATTTATAAGTTCATCAGTTTACTTCAATGCATTCATTCTTTCACTAAGGATAGAAATGTGGAAGGCTGTAATTTCCTTTTTTTAATAGCAGCAATTATAGCCATAGCACTTAGTCCTTCAGCTATACCTTTTGATTTATTGAGTTCTAATTTCAAAACAAATACTTTGCTGATATATTAGTAATCAAAAGAACAATTGAAACAGCAAGATATAGGACACTTATTTGTCTTCTTTCTCCTTTACTTCTAACCTATTATTATCACAAAATGAAAACAAATTACAGTTGCTACTAGTTACATAATAAGCAATAAATATGCAGAATAATAGTACTGTAGTTTGCTATAAATGTGCTGTGTGTTTCAAACCAGGGCTAAGATTATTTAAAGTTTGTCTTCCCTTTATATGGTTGACCTGATATCGCTAAATTCTTATTGGTTTATATGGAACAAAGGAATGGGAGGGGAATGGAGTGGGAAGGAAGGAAAAATGGAGAGAAGGAATAAGAAGGAGAAAAACTGGTATTTTCTTATTCATATCTTAACTCGATTTCAGACAACAACAATTAAGACCTACATTTGCATTACCATATGATGCTGTGATACTTTTAATATATTAACGTGGAATAATATCATTTACTTGCTTACTTTCAATCTATTATTTAGTATTTCATAAGCTTATTTTTCACATGCTCTAGTTACTCAATATTTGAATAACTATTAATATCATGATCTCAGTCCTTCTTTTGAAGTACATATCACAATATATCAATATAAATTTATCTGACAAACATCTCAGACATGTTAATTTGTGTATGATAGATCCTTTAATTAACTCTGGTGTTTATGAAAATAGTCTTCAGACTACATCTTAATGGTCTGACACTGAATAGTAGTTTCTTATATGTGATATTTAAGATATTCTATGATAACCAATAGACATCAGTTTATTGATTCTTTACATATTTATTGGACATCCAAATTGAGGGTTTACAGTTTTGAAATTTCAATTAATGTGATAAGAAGGGAAAGAAACAATAGTCTATATATATATATATATATATATATATATATATGTGTGTGTGTGTGTGTGTGTGTGTGTGTGTGTGTGTGAACTTACCACATAATATTGTGGAGAATCTTAAATGACCTTTAAACACATAAGTCTGTCTGCTAACAGGTTATATTTGATATCCATTTCTTGAATTTTACTGCAGTAGATGAGTGTAAGTGTAGTACTCACATATATATATATATATATATATATATATATATATATATATATATATATCAGGAAATGGATAGCACATCTATTGATGACTTTAGATCTATCTCTAGAATGGTTAGAGTATTAATTTATGAAAAAGGTAGTAACACAGTAACACTGCTAGTCAAATGTTTGGTATCCAGCAAGGCATATATTCAGTATAAGGAGAGGGGGGAGAGAGAGAAGGGAAAAGAGAAAAGGAGAAAGGGGGAGAAAAAAAGAAAAAAAAGAAAATCATTATGAACAATGAGATGAGAACATGATGCTTCTGTACAAGATATAGGGCTTGAGGCTACCTTCTACATAGATTTATAGGAATATATATTTTTAGTTATTTGTCATGTTTTGTTATATGGAAAAGATCCAAGGGGATAATTATATATATGCAAACAAAATAGTATTCTAATGTTAATATTAATTGAAAATGATCTTTAATTCTGAATGATACTGATATCCATCTGATTGTCGACTTTGTAATTCATTTATAAACATTCTGTTTTAGTTGTACTACATACAACTTAGCAATATTGATATATATCAAACCTCAAATTGTTGTACTTTAAAATATGGAACATATATATTCTGTTAGTACAATTGAAATTTTGTTTTAAGAATTTTTGTTAGTGGCGGAGGGGAATTAACTGTTGTTAGTGAGAGGGTGGTTGATTCAAACAGTATACTGTTTGAGTCAGGAGTCTCCTTGAACTCCATGAAAGGGGTGAGAGTTTATAATAATCTAGCTTTTTTGTATATAGTTATTGCATGTTATTTCTCGGTGTCTAAATTCCTTAAAGGTTTAATCTATATATTTGCTTTACATCATTTGGACTACTATTCTATCAAAATCCATTTTAATATGGTAAGAATAAATATTTATTTGAGTACATTCAATAATCTAATGATCAGCACTCTAGTAAACTAATTTGTTATTATTTATGCTAACATTAAAATGTTTATCCATTAATATTATTAGTTTAAATAATGGCTGCAAAAGGGGAAGTTTATATAAATACCTAAATCTTTTTAACCCTAATGTTGTCTTTTTACAAGAAACACATTTATTAAAGGATGATATAGATAGATTTAATAATAGAAAATATATACTATTATCTAGTTCACATCATCAACAAAAGAAAATAGGTGTTGTAATTCTATGGAACAATTCTCTACCATTTTCTAAAATAATAGACACACATAATGATAATAAGGGTATGTTGTGTGCTGTTACACTAGAACTTAATAAGAAACTATATACATTCATTAGTGTCTATTGGATACCATGAATAGGCACTCACATAGTCAAACAACACTTAAATCAAATAGTGCAATTCTCCAAAGGAGATATATTATATTAGCAGGGGATTTCAATTGTATAGTTAAAGAGAAAGATTCAACTGCCACTAGAAAGAGCATAATAACGTCACCAGAGAAAAATTGTATTGAATTTGCAGATACATATCATATTAGGGACATCAATGATTTTGCAGACTCCAATTCCCTTTTTATATATATTTTTCACAGCGACATGGTTCATACTCTAGAATTGATAGAGTCTATATTTTGTATCAATTATTTAGTAACCTAAATAAAGTTAAAATTCATTTGTGCCTATTATCTGATCATAATGCTATTACTTTTGATACACTATTACATTCAAACTATTATACCCAAATTAAAAGAATACCAGCATATTTATCTACCCTATCAGACTTTAAAGATTTTGTTATCTCTGAAACAAAAAATGTAATAATGTCAATAGTACTGAGGACATGTCTGTTATCTATACCTGGGATGCTCTAAAAACGTACCTATATGGAAAAATAATTAGTTGGTACATTAATAAAAATGTTTTGGGATAAAGAATTAAAAGCTCTTCAAGAGAAAATTGATAAAATAAAATTACAAAATCAGATAAACAAATCTAACAAGATGGATGAAATCAATGCTTTGAATAGTAAATACCTAGAAATTTTGAATCACAAGACCAACATCAATTTAGAAAGATATAAATTCATAACATTTTCTACTAACCTTAAGTTATTAAACAAATTGGCTATCAAAACCAAGAGGCTCAATAAAATGTATCATTATAAAGAGATCTACTAAGGTAAAAAAGAGGATGGTGACTGAATTAGGAGATATTTTAATGGAATTTAGAGATTATTTTAATAAAATTAATCAAAATTCAACTGCATTAGATCCTAAAGAAATGTTAAGATCCTTTATAAAGAAATACACTAAGAATAAATTAACTAAACAACAGATTAATGCCTTAGATAAAACAATTTCATTATCAGAAATCAAAAATTAAATGAATACTTTAAAACAAAATAAGGTCCCAGGAAATGATGGAATCATTCCAGAATTGAAATGGGATAAAGACCCCTCAAAATGTTCCTTATATAGACCAATATCACTTTTGAATGTAGACTATAAATGTTTTTATGTCCATTTATACCAATAGACTTAAGAAATTCCTTCCACGTTTGATTGATGAAGCTCAAATAGGTTTTATTTTAAATAGAAATAAATTTGACAGTATTAAAAGGGTATTAACTATAATAGACCATGCAGTTGAATCTAAGAAAAATTTAATTTTATTAAGTCTGGATATAAACTGTGCCTTTGATTTGGTCAGTTGGGATTACCTATTTTTTTACATTGGAATCATTACATTTCTCTAATAAATTAATCCATCTTATTTCTCACCTTTATAATGGCAGTCATACATATATAAAGACTGGCTCATACCATTCACAAAACATTCTGATACATAAAGCAACTAAACAGGAATGTCCCCTCTCTCCCTTGCTATTTACACTTATAATGGAACCCCTAGCTAATTATATAAGGATGAATCCAGATATTGAGGGAATTAATTTGAATTCTGAAACAATCTCCAAAGTGCAACTTTTTGCTGATGATATTCTTCTTACTGTTAAAGGAACAAATAAAATTTTACAAGCCACATTTGATCTCATGGGGTATTTCCAAAAGAAATCTGGTTTAATTTTTAATGATAATAAAACATAAATACTTTCCATTAATTCAGATACTAACCTTTGGAATCAGAAATATACTAAATACCTAGTTAAAACAGATTGTTTAATGTACTTGGGTATTACACTAACAAACAACGTAAAAGATATAATAAGATTAAATTATAATAATTGTATATCTTCTATAAATAATCCAATAACTAAATGGAAACATCTCTTATTTACAATTGATGAGAAACGTTCAATTATTAAAATGATCATCTTACCTAAGGTACATTATACAATCCATATCACTAATGCCACAAAAAACACCTATCAAAGAATTCAATACATTGGTTTTGAAGTTTTTGTGGCACCCAAATAAACCTATGATATCCCTTACACGTCATATGAGAGATTGGTCATTCGGTGGCGTAGGCTTCCCAGTTATAGAATTATATTCCATTTCTTCAATGATTAAGACATTCTCATTATTAATTAATGAAAATTATTCAGCCAAATGGAAAAGGTTCCAAGAAGCCCTTTGTTTTAATGCAAATGAGAGACTTATTTCTAACAAACTCCTAATTTCAAACAATCCATTCATTTGGATCTTTAAAAACTACTTTTCATTGAACTAACTTCCAAACAACTTTATATATTATATGAAACTTTTACTAAGGGATTTTTAAAATGCTATATATAAAAATATGATTTATAAACATTGGATATTTATTCTGTTTCCTATTGTCTATACAAAGGATGCTGTCGCTTCTTCTAATCCCTCTAATATTGTCTCATTGAAGGAGAAAACCTTAATGTTTGGTTTCAATATATAGAATGTGATAACTTAATCACATTAGAACACCTAATAATAAAATATGATTTAAACAAAAGCATATGGCTACAACTTCAATCATATAGACAATTTATGACTGATAAAATTAACTCAATTCCTCAAAGTTCAAGAACATCAACAATTAAATTAATAAAGTATTTGACTACCTTTATTCGTCAAGAGATAACCAACAACTGTAAACTTTCAACTATATATAGAATAATTAATAAAGAAAAAATATAACAGATAATTACTGGAACTATTTCATATCAATCCATAATAAGGCACTCTCTGTTCATGATAAAACAAAATCTTAGAATCATCCAGGCAGACCACATCCTCACTTAGATGGAGAATATATTCATGGAAATTTATTAAAAGGGCTTTTTACATACCTCCTAAGTTGGAACTGGTCAGTAAGGAAATGGTATTTTGTTTGGAGATGCAAAACACAATCCAAACCTGATTAGTCACATATGTTTTATGATTGCATAGCCCTGAAGCAATATTGGGAAAAATTAACAATCTTCTTCAAGCGCTTTTTATGGATAGATTTATTTTAACCAAATCCCTGATTCTGTTTAATACCCCAATTCCTAATTGTATTAGAAAAATTAAATACCTCCTTCTGTGGTTTGTTTTAACAGTAGCTAGAAAAGCATTAACCAGAAACTGGAAATCTGAGCACCCCCCCCCTTTTATTCACAGAATTCAAGACTATTCTTACCAAAACTCATCATTTAGAAATGATGTCTATCAAATCAAGAACTATTGGAACATCTTTTTCATACATGTGGCCCAATTGTATGCATTACTTAATGAAATCATTAATGTTTTATAGTGTTTTGTTATAATGTTTATTTTAGACACCAGTGTAAATACTTTAGTTGATATTGCGTTTTATGTCTATTTGTTTTTGTTTGATGAGTGACTTCCTTATTGTATTCCTGTAAACAAGTTTGTATTGTTATATACCTTTAATGAAAACTGTTTAAAAAAAAGCTGCCCAACATGCACAACTCCCTCAGGACCCAGTGTTGTAACATCCATGGCATTACTTTGTTGAATTATATATATTTCAAAACTTAAAGCTTTATCAAAAAATGACCTAGACTGCACACTCAAAATTTCTCTGCATTACAATTTCAATTTAAATGCTATTTGGTTTAAGTTAGATAGTAGGCACAACTATTCTCCATTAATTTTTTTATCAGGTTCATTCATGAGTAATAAATCCAACGTTGTATCTAACCTAATAGGGAAATCAATAATCTGTGTTAAAATTATGAATCTGACAAAATCATAAAATTCATCTTCCTTAGCTGATCTAGCTCCTTTCACCCAATCTATCTTTGGAAGATTAAAATCACTCAACATTATCAAGTTCCTAGTATTAATAAATGTATTTAATCCATCTATAAACAAGTATTGGTCTGAAATTGTGAAGGTGCGTGCCATTAAACCGTTGTCAGGATTAGAATGTGGGGATCAGAAAAAAATTAAATGCAATAAAAGTAAAGACTTTAAAGTCCATCCATATATCAAGCTGTTCTTTAAAAAGATATAGTAAACTTGATTGTCTAATGAATGATAATCTTTTTCAGTTTAACCATGAACTGACCTGTAAAAACAAGCTTTTAACAGTTTTATTACAGTTGCTTTCATTTTCTTGTGAAGCCTAGTGCTATAAATATGTATGATTTTATAAATGTTTACAAACCAAAGCTGCATAAAATGCTAAATGTCCTTTTTTCAAATTATTGCACAGTATCTGTATTAAAGAGTATCACACCTTGGAAAGATGTATGTTTAAGTAAGGGAGGTGTGGAGCAATGGCCCTTACAAGGGGGGATGCAGGGGTGCTGGCACCATTGGAAAATGTGTTTGAATATTTTTGTCTTGGGAATTTTTTATTGTATTGTGTTTCAGTTATTTTGAATTTGATTAAATGGACTTTGATTGAAATGGACTTTTGGCCATTTTGACTGACGGAGTTGTTTTTCAGTGAAAAGGACACTAATGCAGAAAGGTTATTGTCTAGTGTACATGAGGTATACATCACACACTAGCCATTTCTGATTCAGAAACGCACTATCACTGTGCTGCAACATGAAGATGTGCAATGCTACAGTCGGCTGTCTGCAGCCATGCCAAATTCTAATGAGGCATTCTGGGGGAGAGGCATATCCTAATTAGCTATTTGCTCTCCCCCAGAACCACCTACATAAGGCATTTATAAAGCCAAGTGATTCAGACCATCATTCAGTTGT
The DNA here is from genome assembly GCF_019279795.1 of Protopterus annectens. Classification (NCBI taxonomy): domain Eukaryota; kingdom Metazoa; phylum Chordata; order Ceratodontiformes; family Protopteridae; genus Protopterus; species Protopterus annectens. The sequence goes on along the minus strand of NC_056728.1, from coordinate 1,985,041,352 downwards.
GTAACTTAGCACACATGTTCCTGGATGCATGCAATAATGAAACCGGCCAAAAGGCTATGTTCATCCATTGAGGTAGAGGTAAGTACTAGAGAGTTTAATGATCAGGTAGTGATAGAGTGGATATATCTGAGTGGATGCATTTGTGTGTGTGTGTGTGTGTGTGTGTGTGTGTGTGTGTGTGTGTGTGTGTGTGTGTGTGTGTGTGTGCTAGCATGGGAGGTAGGAGTGGGGGTTAGCCAGAGGGTAGGTGAGATGTATGTGTTTACATGTTTGTGTGTGAGTGGGTTGGGGTAGCTGTTATACTTCCAAATACCCTTAAAAGATGTTGGTCAGGGGAAAGTGCTTGACACCAGAAATACACTATATAGTAAAAGGTAGTTGATTAAAAACAAAAAAAAGCATATTGTGTAGAACCACTGTAGAGCAGGGATACTATTATAAGTAACGCGGCGTAAAGTCATTCAAAGGGATTCCAACCCTATATCCCCCCACCAAGAATATTAGTCCTCTGTGCTGTCACCAGCCTCTGGGAGGTATGATGAACAAATAACACAACTGTTTGGGAAAAGAAGTCTACTACAAATGGGAGACTGAGAAAGGATTCAAACCCTGCACTCCTACCACAGTAAACATGGGCACTAACCCACTGCACTAACTGATAAGTCAGTGCAACAGGGTTTTTTAACTTGCATTGGGGATCTCAGGCATTATTCAATCCTGTGACAGTCCATGATCTATTGGGGGGGCAGGGATACTTCTCAACCTTGTTCTACAAGAAGTAAAGACACATCTGAAATTGAGAGCCATAACCCACTTAGTGCAGCTCCCAATCTGGTGTCCCTCGATGCTAATTTAAGGAGAAAAAAAATGTCATTATCCAATCTGGTTATTGCTCCTTCTCTCCTTTGGAAAAGCATCGAGTCCTAATGCTTTCACACTATACAGCACATCATCACATTAATGTGGTGTAGAAACAAAATAAAAAAATAAAATAATGTGCTCCCTAAGAACTTGCACCTGGGAGAGTTACCCCCCCCCCTTATCCCACCCTAGCTCCACTTCTATTGAAATTAAAGGTGGTACAAAATCAGACAGACTGTAATTATGCCTCCTGCAAACTTAGTGAAAAAAGTGGTAGAAGAAAGACCTTTGAGGTCTACAGCAATATTGGACATTGATGCCACCACCGGTCAATCATGGATACAGGATAATTTGGTTGTAGCCCTAATTTTTGGAACAGGGTCTTAGTGGTGAAATACCAAGAGGCCATGCACAAGAACAACAACATAATTTGAAACAACTGGCATTTTTAAAAACCAACAGTGACATCCTTAATAAGTTGGAAGACCAGCCTATGTTTGTTTACATGTTTGGTAGTAATATGAAGAATATAGTTAAGAAAAAAGTATTTACCCAAAAATCCAAGGCTCCCAAATGTGGGAGATGCCCATATTGTCTATATAGTTTGTATTTAGACTGCTTGGCTTTGGACAACTACTTAGCCAACCAAATCCATTTCTGTAAAGGAAATTGTAATGCAAGCACATTGGTTTATCTGGCTAAGTGCAAATGCTGCCCTGCTTTCTGTATAAACCAAACTAAATGCCCTCTTAGAAAAAGAATTTATGAAAATCTATATGGCATTCGATCTAAAAATTCTAAAAATGCTCTGTATAAATATTTGCTGTCCTGTGTGTATTTCAACAAGTTTGTTTTTGCCATTTTTGATATTGTTGAACCCAGACCCAGGGATGGAGCATGGGAAATGGGTTTACAATACAGGCAATATTCCTGGCAGATCAGGCTGGATGTGACTCATCCTGCTGGAATCAATGACCATATTTTTTATTTTGCCAGTCCTCATATTGAGAGCTGCCAAACTTTGATGGCTGTTTTTTCAATATTTTATTTCAATGCTGTTGTTTTAAGCATCTCTGCTGACCGTAGGTTTTCTGGATTTATATTGGTATTCACAACAACTGGTAATGTAAAATCTGCTTTTAAAATATTTTTAATATCACATTATAAAAATTAACTGTTTCTAACTTAACCAATCAGTTTTTACGTTTATTAATTTTAAACTTCTGTGTCTCTATTTTGATTCCATTGTGTTTGACTGAAGTTATGCAGTGTGCAGTGTGCTCTAGTTTGTTTTTTTTTTACTCACCTGTCTTTTCCTTTAAGTTTTAATTAGAACTGAGGAAGTGATTTTTTTTTTAAACAGTTTGAGCCACCTACTTCCTGTTCTGAAGAAGTCCTTGCTATAGCGGACTGGATAAAAGTGCTTAACTACTGGGTGTTATGTAGGTTTTATTCATTTACTTTGTTTTTTGTTAGTTGTTAAATTAAAGTTCTACACATGCTTTCTAACTACTTTTAGCTGCCTTTCATTTTTGGCTTTCCTAGTGGTCTGGGTTGCACGGTGTTTGATTATACAACCCATAAATAGAGAGATAGAGAGGTAGGTAGGTAAATATAGAAAGATAGATTAATTTTCTCCTTGTTTCTTAACACGTCTAGTAAATATATGGTTAATTTCATCATTAGGGAAGACTTTGTACATCTAGGTGCTAGAACTTGCCAATCCTTTGCAAGAGTCTGAGGTGGAGATTCACAGCATGCAGTGCAAATGACCTAATAAAAATATGGAAATGAGATATCCCATGAAAACAAGCACATGACTTATTCAAATAATGACAGCAATCATCGCAGACTGATTCAGAAATTTATAAAGCAGTTACACTCTTGGAGAGCATAAGCCTATTCTGAACACCAATAAGTTTTTTCTGTGAACCATGAATACACTAGGAGTAGACTACGGTTATAGCAGAAAAGCACATTAGTGGCTGTCACTGGATCAAGTACCTGTGCTGATATTGTCCATCAGAGTCACACACTATCGCTTAACATATCTACTGCACCTAATACAACATCAGCTAATGGACCAGCTCTTAGCAGACTGATATTGTGTAGACAGGGTACCATATGAGATGTAGTCGAACAAGCAGATTTAAGGGAGTGCAAGGAGTTTCCATCCAAGTGGATATGAAAGTATGTGTAGCATTAAACATCTTAACTTGAGTTGACATTTCAGTGACCAACAGAGGACAGCTTAAGAGTATCATATGTCTCAGCCATGTTTATCCTTTACTAGTTCCTTGTTATCATTCTGCCACATGTGGGAGGGTATATCTGGATGGTCAGGACTGCAGAGTATGGAACCACCACTATGCAGGGTCTCAGTATAAACCATTTCCCCTGATGTTCTGGGAGCCACAGATTGCATTAGATTGCCATCAAGGTCCCAGGATACCCACAGAAACAGAGAGATCTCAGAAGAAATGGTTGCCAGTCCCCTAATCTCATCATTTGTAATTCCCATGATATTATATAAAATGGGCCCATGTGCCAGCATGGTAGTTGTCATCATTAACATATGGTACATATTCAACTATACCACTGATCATACCTCTCAACCTCTTAGCACAAAAAATCTGGACAAAGCAATAAATAAGCCTCCAAAATAGGGACAAATTTTAAATATTGCTCTCATAAACTTAGGAAGTTGTTAGAATAAAAAGTATTGTGTAATCAAGAATTTTCTGAAGTATATGAAGTCTGAAACTCAAATGCCTGTCATTATTTACTGAGTTAAATATGCATTGATTCACCATGAAAATCCATAAAACCATAAATTTTGTGAAGAACAGACCAAAAAATATGAAGCAGAAATCTGGGCATTCTGTGAAAATCTGGATAGACGAGAGGCGTGCCACTGATTCATGCTAGAAATGTCTCACATTGTCATCTAGTTAGTAGATACATGGAGAGGCATGTTACACAAGGCATCATGCACTTATAATCTGCAAACAGAGTGTAAGTCACATATAATGGTGTGACTGTTGTCTAAAGGTGATACTGAAAATGCATTTGGAACCATGGATGATTACCACACCACCACCCTCCCATAATATCCAGGCCATAGCAGAGAAATACATGTAATGTCATTCATGCAGAAATGCATGAGCATTTGTGAGGAGCTTGATGTGAGATTCTAGGAACTGACCTCAAGAAACATTGCATCCCACAGACTTGTGACTAACAATAGTCAGGTGTGGCAGGCTGTATGCCCATAGGTGACACTGCTATGTCAGTGTGTTTAAATATGAGTTTTCTGCTGCATTTATCACTGGAAAGTGTGTTTAATTATTGTCTGTTAGAGTCCTGAGTTCTACTTTGTTAAGTTACTTTCTTTTATTGCTTTTTATACAGACTTGGGGGTAATTCAGTAAAGCTTACACGGAGCTAATCTCCATGTAAGCATAGTGGCATGGCTCGAACATGGAGTTCGGAGTCTGTGAGATCTAGGAAACAAGGCACGAGCCTCCCAGCACTGTTCGGCCACAGAGGCCTTCCCATAATGCAAATCACCTTATTTACTGGTGAATTTACACTCCTGTGTAGGAGCTGTGTTTGCATTAGAAATGTATGCAAAAACTTTACGTGTACCAGACTGCAAAATAAAAAACAGGATTGTGACAACTAAATGTAAAATGTATTAGTTGCATCAGGCATGCCAATGGCCAAAACTATGGCCATTGGCATGTAAAACTGATGCAAAATATTAAAAATCAAAAGGTTTTTTTTTTTGGCATATATGCCATGTTTTTTTGGCATATATGCCATGTTTAAGTGGAGTGCAGTGGTCGGGAAACATGCAATCTTACAGAAAATAAAATAAAAATAGTAAAAAGGCAGTAAGAAAGCTAAAATTAAATTTTACATTATACTGGCCAGCATGCAGAGTCATAACAATGGCAGGTAACAGTTATTGCTAAGGACATAGGCTCTGCTGTAGTGGTGTAACTATGGTATATGCAATTAGGTGTATGTAAATGAGCTAAGTTTACTGAACAGCAAAATGGGCCACCGTGCCCATAGGTACCTAACCTTGTAATGGCTATAATGTGGTGGTGAAGGCAGAAGAGGCAGCTGACATGAAAAGGGAGTGTGTCATGCTTTGTGTAAGCACGTTGGAGCTCAGTGGCTGCTGGTTGCACTCACCTAGACACAGCTAAGCAAGGGGGTGTGTCTGAGGCTGCTTAACTGTGCTTAGCTGGTTTAAGGAAAGCTAAGCGTGCTCATGTACAGGAGAGGCCCATATCTGCTGAGAACTGTTTACATTTCAGCAGCGTGTTTGCGCAGAGCAACAGGGGGTGGGGCTTAAAAATATAGGAAATTAAAAAAAACGGAAACACCTTTAGAAATGGCAATTAACTATAAATGACAAATAATCCCTCTGGCACTCACACTGGGCCATTCAAACCCCTCAGTAATGCAGCTGTCAGGTGGAATGTATTCACAGTTAGCTAATCTCACAGACTGCGTCTGCATCACACCAGTATAAAGTATGCAGACACCCTTCAGTCTGTTTTTTCCCTAATACTCTGCACCACTGGAGTACACACTTGGGAATTTTAACTGACAAAATGATAGGGGCTGCTGCTGCTTTGCTACAGCTCTACATGCTATAGACAGAGGGTGGTGATGAGGATGATGCTGACAACAATCCCAGACTGAGGAGGAGAAGAGTGTTCATACCCAGGATGACCTTTCTGGGGCTACATGAGCTGGAGATAGTAAAGCACTACAGGGTGGACAGAGACATACTGCAGCAACTCACCGAGCTCTGCTGGCCTCACCTCAGACCCAGAGCCAACAGAGGGGAACCGATCCCAGTGGGAACAAAGGTATGTATAGCCTTAAAAATACTAGCTGCAGGTACTTTCTAAGGACCTACTGGGGACATCATGGGGCCTCACAGGCATTCACATCCAGGGTACTCCACCAGTTCCTGGATGTCATGCTAAGACATGCCAGTGAGCACATTTATTTCCCCAGCAGCCCTGAGGAGTTGACCAGCAATATGCATTTCTTCCATTGTGTAGCACACTACCCAGAGGTACTGGGTGCCATAGACTGCACTCACATCTACATCAAACCACCACCCGGTGAAGAGGGTAGAGTCTACATCAACTATAAAGGCTATCACTCCATCAACTACCAGGTCATGTGTAATGCCCAGGGAATTATTATCAATGCGTGTGCTAGCAGCCCTGACAGTTATCACAACTCCCACATCTGGCATGTTTTACAGCTGTGCCAGGCATTTGCCAGGGTGGACATCTCATATGGCCATCTCGTGGGGGATTCTGGCTATGCACTGGAACCGTGGATGATGACACCCATCAGAAATACACACACACACACACACACACACACACACACACACACACTCTGAAAAATGCCATAATGAGGCACATGCACAAACTAGGAACATTGTACAGCATTTTTTTGGGCTGCTAAAGTCATGGTTCCTCTGCCTTGACATATCTGGTGGAGCCCTGCAGTACTGTCCAGCCACATGTGCACACATGTTCATAATATGTGCTAAGCTACACAATATAATCCTGCAGGAAGAGCTGTGGCAGGAACATCACAGGAAAGGGGCACACAGCACTCCACCATTGCCAAGGTCTCCACAGACACAGAGGGACTTGGAAGAGGAACCCCCTGAGCCTGCCCTGTAGGCAGATGTAGCCGTGCCCAGTATGCCCTGGCCTTGGCAAAGAGGCAAAGTGCAGCACATGCACTGACACCCTCGGGACCCAGGGACTGACACCTCTCTCCAACTTGCACACACAGTAAAAAGGATGTCACATACATCACACTACCTGTACCTTACCATGCATAGGCTGTGTACTGCATGCATCCAACAGAGTTAGCCCTGAAGCACCATCCTCACAACTGCCACCGGCACAAGATAAGTCACTCTTCTTAACAATAAATGAATGCAGTAGTACTTCGTGGTAGCATATCAATGATATCACTGCATGTATGCATGAATGGGGTAGCCTACCAGGATAGCAGCAGACAACTGACAGCTATGTGGGACAACAGGAATTATCCACCAAAATACTGGCTTCCCCTGAGTATGGAGTAGTCACCTAGGTGACAAAACTCACTGCAGTATATGTGGGGGACTAACAAACGGGGGGGGTCATAGGTCACATGCATGGATGTCAATGTTGGAGTCCCATACACACCTCTCAGCCTGTCCCAGCAAGTCAGCTATACAAAGCCATAAAGAAATGTGTGGCAAAGGCCCACAAATAGGGACAATGATGAAATATTCCTCTTACAAACTGACACAGTGATATCACAGCAGGTCTTGCAGTTGCATTAAGTCTCTAAAGGGTAAGAAATCTGAAACTCAAATGTCTGTCATTATTTTCTAACCTACAGTCAGTAATGATATGCCAATATTATGCAAGACAGGCACAATACTATGCTAAATGGAACCAAAATGTAAAGCCAACATATGCACAGCCTGTGAAATGTGTACAGTCGACAGGTATGCCCCACCAAAACACCCGTGTTCCCATAGAAATGCAGTAACATTTATGTTTACAGGGTAATAGCAATGGAGCACACATTCCCAGGGCTGTCACAATCAACTTGATTACTTATTGCATGTCCACAATATGCAAGGGTCAATGTGTATATGCATGGTTAATACTGTCAGGAAGTAGGCAGCACTTACTCTTGGCTGTTGTGGCTTAGTGGCCAAGGTACAGTACTGTGGTTGGCAGGGTCCATGTCTCAAGACTTGCTGTGATAACTATTTTGCATGTCAGCTACACCTACAGTAGGAGTTGTACACACTGTCCAGAAGTCAATATCCATTACTGCAGGAATGTTGAACAATTCAGGGACAGGGGGCCACACATATGGACATTACACACCTTGGATTAACCTACACAGTGCCTCATCGGACAGCAGGTTCCTGAAAGTCAGTGTACTGCCAGGTTACAAATGGCTGCCACCTTACTGTGTCAGTAATGACAAGTCACTGGCCACCATCCATACCCCTGGAATGAGAGGCTGTCACGGAAGGACCACAACTATGGCTTGTATAGCTGTTCTGCTTGTCATAGCATTGCAATTGCCTGCCAAACTATTTGCAAAACAAGAAAGGTTGATGTGAAAACATCAATGGCAGACAGTGGTGAAGAAGACGTCATATCTATAAGAAAAAGCAAGCTAATACCAAACTGGTCTCCCAACTGTCTATGTTTGGCAGAGCAATATTAACACCCTATCCCCATGTGTGGGCCTGTGTCTCACTGTCATATATGGGCCTGTCCAGATGTCAGTCTGTGACGGTTTGACAGCTAGGGCTGACATGTAGCCTTAGAATAACATAGAAACACAAACCATCTGAGGAGCACAACAGATGTAGGGGTGCAATGATGGACAACCTGCTAAACAGGTACACTCAGAGGTGTGAAGTCCATAACCCTGTGTGTGATGTTATGGCATCTACCCCACTCACACCAGAAATACAAATACTTAACAGCAGCCACTGTGGTCAAAGCCTGTGACTGGACTACAGAAGGAGAAAGAGACACATATAAGGGGAAAGGGAACTACTGGCCAGACAAATGGAGAATGTGCACACCAGAACAAATTGTGCAGTAACATAGGTTCCCTGCAGTGTACAGAGTCAGTAAGCATCACCCACAACTACACAGCACACACTCACATAACAAAAACCCAAACAAAGGACACCTCAGAGGCAAAAACACATGAGAACTCCACAAACCTTCACACCACAGACCATACATAGTCAACAGACCAGTGTCTCGCAACCACTAAGGCCTTATCATAAACCCAACATATTACTCATAGGAGACTCCATTGTGAGACACACAGATGTGCCTCTCACCAGGTTGGACAAGGAGAAAGTCATACTTACTTCTTTGTCTGGTGCCAGAGTCTCCCATATCACACAAGCACTCAAGTCATTCCACAATAGGTACTGTTATGACTCTATCCTAGTCCATGGCAGTGTGAACGACATCAGACGTACCTCCCTGGAAAGACAGACATGATTGAGCTTGCTAAATATGTGTCCCATGCGGGTCTATATTACGTGATCAAAGCTTTAGTTAGTTGAGTAACTAAAGCTTGATCACTAAATGCCGAAAACGCAAAACCGCAAATGACAGATTCCACGCAGGGAAACAATTTGTTTGGCTGTTATGTGGATTTTGCCCTTTCTACAATGTGGAGCAATCTCAGAGTTGGTATATTTAGTTGGGGGGGGTGTTTATTGTTTTTGCGGGTTTTTTGTTGGGACTACGGCATTGTTTCCCTGCGTGGAAACTGACGTTTGCGGTTTTGCATTTTCGATATTTAGTGATCGAGCTTTAGTTACTCGACTAACTAAAGCTTTGATCACTTAATATAGATTGTCCCATGCAGGTATGTCCCTAGGCTTAAGCAGCATTCAACCGTCACCCAGAATGATGCCTCAATGCAAACAGAAAATGATTGACATTAACAGTTGGCTTACTTTCTGGTGTCATCCCAGGGGGATCCACTGCCTGTCAGCCTGGAAACATATGATCGACATACCATGCTGCCTTGCTAGAGATGGCCTGCATCTGTCTCACTTGGCCTTCAGGCCTCTGGCAAAGGCCCTTGCCTCCAGCATAGTGCCTTTTTAGGGAAAGTCATGGGGTCCATACTACCAACATAAAACTCTCAACAAAATGCAAAATAAAGGTCATGCCGCCAAACACTAGTAGTCTAAACATGAAACTGTACTCATTGCAAGCATGCTTAAACCTAGAAGATGCTGGCATGTATGCGGTCACAGAAATCTGGGTCAAAGCTGTGGAGAGCAACCCATCCTTACCTGGTCACTCATCCTATTGTACAGCCAGACCCCAAAATGTGGCCAGCAAAGACAAAGGAGGTGGAGTATAAATATATAGTAAACAGACACACACCTCCAGGCTGATCAAACATTCTGACACACACAGGACACTCCAGGTGCAGTTATCCATTGACAAGACCCCTATTCAAATTATATGTAGCTACAGGCCCACATATTTGACTCAGGATGCCCACTCCACCTATCTGGACCTTTACATATCTATCAAGATTCAACCCTTTACTCTGATCCTGGCTGACTTGAACTGTCCAACCATAGATTGGAAAAACTACTCATGCCAGAATAGAAATGCACAGAGATTCCCCCACTTTATCAATGCAAATGCCGTGGGACAGCTACTTGATAACTCCACAAGATTGATACATATCTTGGACTTGGTAGTAACCAACATGACTAACCACTGCAGCACTTCTATGTTATCATCCTCCCTGGCAAGATCCGACAAAAAGAGTGGTCACCTTCAATATCACCATCTCCCCTGACTCCCCTCTAGCTATGGTAAAAAGAAAAATTCTCCAAAGCTGATTACAACCACCTGAGGGATGGTATAAATAGCTGCACAGCCCCCTCCGCCACTGTAGGAATGGCCAGCAACTTCCAAATATACACCAAAGTACTATACAAGCATATATATAAATGCATGGAATCAGGAATACCTGACAGGACAACATCATCCTCTGCAAGGATGAGTAAACCTGTCTGGTGGGCATCTGCAATAAAGAAACTATATAACAAAAGGAAAATATTGCTACCCAAGACCAAGAAGGAGCAGGTGCCCAATTGGAAGCAATCTCTCCTTAGCCTGAACAAGCTAATAAGAGTACCAGTGAAACCCTGTAAAGGCAACTTTGAGTCAAAATTGGCACATCTACTAGAGACAATCATAAGGCCTTCTTCACATATGTCCTCAGTCGCAAAAGAAGCACCCAAATCTGTTCAAAGCTGGTGGTCAAGGACACCACATACACAAATGCTGTAGATATAGCCAATCTACTGACTGACAGATTCAGCGGAAACTTCTCCCATCTGCCCTCCCCATCAGTAAATCAGAACATCCCCAATACCTGCTCCCACCTCTTATCTCTAGGGAAGAAGTCATCCCTACCCTCTCAAAGGCAAAAAAGACAGCCTCCATGGGACCCAACAACATCCCAGGCTGCATTCTACATGACCCCAGCCATGAACTTGCAGCACCATTAGGCACCATAATCAACCAAAGCCTGAGTACCAGCTTTGTCCCAGCTGAGCGGAGGACAGCCACTGTCATCCCTTTATGCAAAGGTGGAGTGTCCACCAATCCAGGACATTATAGGCACAGCAGCCTAACTACCCTGGTCTGCAAGGCCATGCAATTGATTATCATGCACCTCAGTAGCAGGGATATTGGCAAACTCCAAATATCTGACCACATAATGTTTGGCCTTGTCAAGGGAAGGTATGTCTGTTAAATTTGCTACACTTCTTTGAGACAGCCACCAAAGCCATGAACGAGTGAAAGACTGTGCGCACCAGCCAACTGGAGTTGGCCAAAGCCTGCTACATGATTCCCCACTTGACTATAGTAGATAAACTCTGTCAACTAGATGGGTCCTAATCATAATAGGGGTAGCCAACACAAGTAGTACACCGTTAATGAGTAGCGTACCCCTGGGATCACTCTCGGGGCCTGGGTTATACAGGATATACTTCTCTGAGGTGCAGGCCAAAAACGGTGGCCTATGGCTGACCAAGTTTGCTGATGACTGCAAGCTGGGCATGGTCATCAATTCCTCAAGTGATGTGGATGTCCTCCAAGAGGGTCTCATACAAACAAATGACTGGTGTCAGAAACATGGCCTCAAGCTGCATGCTAGAAAATGCATCATTATTCCCTTTGGGGAGAATGACGTCTGCACATATTATCACATTAACAACAATGTCCTACATACACAATCAGTAGTGAGGGATTTGGCCACCCAGGCTGATAGCAACCTGACTTCTGACTATCATGTTGCTACCATTCTATGGAAAGCTTTCTACATGGCCCACCTCATAAATAAAGGTATCTCATCCAGGGACAAAGAGGTCATAAAATCCATGTACACTACCCTTATAAGGGAAATTAGTGAGTACAATGGCCCCTTCATCATGTACCTCACAAAACAATGCAGCAGCTGGAGAGACCACGGAGGTTCTTCACCTGGAAAATTCAGAGAGAGAGAAACACCCTGAAAGGCATAGAGTGATCTCCTGCTGCAGGCAATTGCACACCGGTTGTAACTAGTGGCATGTGCTAGTATGAAGGTGAGCTCCATTGTGTAATAGTAGTGAGATAGGGGCTGTAATCTGACATCACCTGCATGTGTGTGTGTGTGTGTGTGTGTGTGTGTGTGTGTCTGTGTGTGTGTGTGTGTGTGTGTGTGTGTGTGTGTGTGTGTGTGTGTGTGTGTGTGTGTGTGTGTGTGTGTGCTATTTGTGGTTTAAAGTATTTTGAGACCTTTCCCACCCAAAACACACTTTCCATTACCCTATTTTACAAGGCCTGTAGATGTCATTCACCTTAGAAGTACCTTTGGACACTCATCATCCTTCTAAGATCTGTGGCATTTGTGATAACTACATAGCATTCTAGTACAAATAACTAGGTAGGAAAAGGTTCTAATCTCTGCAATGGCAACTGTGTGTTAGTAGGTTAGAACATTTTTGAGGCATTTCCCACCCAAAATACACTTTAAATTGCCCTACTTTACAAGGCCTGCTGATGTCATTCACCTTAGAAGTACCTTTGGGCACTCTTCAGTCCTGTAAGCTCTGTGGTGCATCTGATAACTATGTAGCACTATAGTACAAATAACTGGATAGGTAGGGATTCTAATCTCAGTGGTGGAAAGTGTGTGTGTGTGTGTGTGTGTGTGTGTGTGTGTGTGTGTGTGTGTGTGTGTGTGTGTGTGTGTGTGTGTGTGTGTGTGTGTGTGCGTGTGTGTGTGTGTTGGTTATACCATTTTGAGGCCTGTTCCACCCTGGTACCCCCCTCCCCCAGCATTGCATTACTTTACAGGACATGAGGAGGTTGTATCAACCTGAGTGCCCAGGTTTCTTGCCACAGATTGTGTGCTTTGGGGGTTGCCATTGATGTAGTAATCAGTAGGGTTTTTTTTGCCAAGTGGTATGATGATACATTTTTCTGCATTTAGCATGAAGCCATGACTTTGGCAGCAGTCATTACTTGCTGTGAGACCCTCTTGCAGTATGTTAACATCATTTGGTGAGTCAATGACAGCACCCAACTTAAAGTTGTCAGAAAACTTGGTCAGCCAGATGGCTTTCGTCTTTGCCTGTACCTCCAAGAAATAGATGTCAAACAGTAGGTGTGGGAGCTACAGCATCACAGAGGGTAGGTGGAAATACTGTCCACTGTTTAGATTGATGTGTTATGTCCACAGTTTTGCATGCTGTTTCAGCATACCTGTCAATCTCTTAACACAAGAAATCTGGACAAAGTCCAACAAAATGGGAAGACAAAGGGCCAGAAATAGGGACATATTTTAATTATTTCTGTTATAAATGTAGACAATTGCTAGAGTAACATAGTTTGTTTTGACATACATCTTCTAAAGGAGTTGAAGTCTGAAACTGAAATGTATATGATTATTTAGTAACTTTATTCCTCATATCATCAGAGTGACTTGCCAGAAAACTGCACAATCTTATGAGGAACAGGCCAAAACTATGAGGCGAAACTCTGGGCATTCTGTGGAAATCTATACAGTTGAGAGGTATGTATGTCTGGCCATTATCAGACTTTTAGATTCTGTAGCAGTGTACTATGTAAATGTGTGTTGGGCTGAGTAAGGAGACAGACAGATGTGAGTGTCATAGCTCCTTTACTATCTGACTGTGCATACTGCTACAGTCGATGCTGATCTATCAGTTGTGTATATTTGTAGGGGCAGACTGAGACATGTCCCTTAAAGCCTCCACATTCCAAGTACACTGTGTTTTGGGCCAGTATATATAGTGGTAGTGTGCGACTGCCAATCAGGATATGTTTGTAAAAGAGTTGTTATACTCAGTTGGCTTATTGGTATGTTGCTCTGACTGTAGTGCATATGGTTCTGGGTTCAAATTTTCTCACCATACCTGTCAACTGTACTGATTTTCAGAGAATGTACAGGTTCTTTTCACTTATTTTAGTATGTTTCTCATAAAATTGCAGTATTCTGGAAATCATTGAGGTTTGAAGTCTGAAATAAGGAATAAAAAATGAGTTTCTGACTTCATATACTTTGGAAAATTCATGTTAATGCAAATTCTGTTATTCTATTAACTTTCTAAGTTTGTAAGAGTGACATTTAAAAAGTGTCCATATGTTTGGGCATTTGTCCTGCCATTATTTGTGGCTTTCTCCAGATATCTTGCTCTAAGAAGTTGAGAGGTGTGTTTCACACTGATGTCTTTTTTTCCTATTACATCCCTGTAGTGCATGATATATTTGCAAATACATCAGTAGATATGGTGTAGTGGTGCATTGCTGTGACTCTAGTGCACAGTGTCCTGGGTTGAAGACCTGGCAGCAATGACTTTTTTTCCCCTAATCTTACATGATCATAATGTATGATATATTTACAAAAGCATTAATAATTCTCACAGCTGAAATGGTGTAGTGGTACATTGCTGTGACTGTAGTGCACATTGTACTGGGTTGGGGACCTGGCAGGGCTGGTTATCTTTTTGCTGGGCAGAACAGTGGTTGATTGAGATAGAGTGATTAAAGCTGTTTTCAGCGGATTTGCACAGTTTTGCACATTTTGCACAGTTTTGACACACAGTGATACCAAGAGACGTTTAGCTTCCCTTAGCTTTGCATAGTGTTGCTTATTCCCACTTAAACTCGTGCTATTTCCAAAAAAAAGAAAAGAAAAAAGGGGGATATTAAAGTGGTGAAATGGGGGCAAGCAGGGGGAAAACATTATGAACGGCAGCTAAGGGTGTTCAGGATGGGTGTAGGAAAGGACCATGGCTCTCCATTTGTTCTGCAGCAACAGTTGTGAATGATGTAGACAATTTGGAATTTAGAGCCTCACACCCCACAGGGAGGGGTGTGGGCAACATGCATTGGTTGAGTAATTCAAGAACAAATTGATTGACATCAGTGTATGTGGAGGTGAAATGGAGAGATATGTATGGGATGCAATTTTTTTTGGGGGGAAGATGCCCCTTTTTTTTCTTTTTTAAGGTGAGAGTGGGATGTTGGGAAAAGGTTGTAGGTACATTTGGAGAGGTAAGTTGAGTAGAATAGGTTGCTTTTGCAGACAGACAAGACAGCAGGCAGAGGCGGTGTATGACACATGAGGGGGGTAAACACCTTGGACAGGGAGGTAGGTTGGGGATTTGAGGCTCATGTAGCCCCAGATGGAATTGGTGGGATTGAGGTCCCCATGCATGGGCAGTCATCACTGCCCCTTCACGGCCCCAAAGGTGGCTGTGCTGGGGGCTGAACAACAGGGACAGGCTGCCCCTTGAGGTGCTCCAGTCTGCACTAGATCTGGCTCAGACCTACATCCCAGTCTGTCTGGATGACCCTGCAAACCATGGCTATGAACTGTTTGTGGGTGACTGGTTCCTCTCTGTGCCCATGCCCAGGGGGGATGGGCCCTGTCCCCTGAGGTGGTTCTACCCAAGGGTGGTGCAGGACCAGTGGAAGAGGTAGGGCAATGTTGGGTCCCAGGCGTGCTGGGGCCTGGTGCCATGGCCAGATGAGGTGGGACAGGTCAATCCACTGGGATCTGCTTTCCCAAATGTGCTATGGTGTTGAGGTTTTTCAAAATGTAGTGGTTAGTCATGAACAACACATTTCAAAATTAGTTATAACAGCATGCATGGGTGTTCAAATTAACCCAGAACAATAGAATTGAAACAACTGCATAGCAAACAGAACACATACATAAATGGAATAAAAGCCAGTTTTGTAACAGCATGCCAGTTACATTTATGGCAACAGGCCATCAACAATGGTATTTGAACAAGGTATGTTAGTATGCAACCAATTAAATATCTGTACAATAATAGAACACAAGTCCCAGCATTAGGTTTTGAGAACAACACACCCGTAGTATATGAATAATAATTACTGATGCATATAAGGGTTGGGAGGAGAGAAAAAAGTCCATTGCCAACTGTATAGGCTTATATTTTTCACAACAGTACTGTTCAATACTCTACAGGTCTGCCCTCACTTTACATTTACCTGTGGCCTATAGCTTCTGTAGTACATACATACCTGTTAAACTGTCAACCTGGAATGGTATGGGGAAAACTAGGTACATGAGTAGGGGGGACTCGTACACGACAGGGTTACATATATGACTAACAAGGTGTACCCTGCACTGATGTTGTGTGAGTGTGCAAATGGCATACTTGTACTGAATTTATATGTGTGCACAAGTTATTGGCAACAGTGCTCACTAGCCATGACAGCATGATACTTGAGAGACATTTCTCAGGAAGAGTGCATGGTCTATATACCTATCCTGCTGTCCTTTGTAGGGATAGGGTTCTACACAACAACATTTGTACACAGTTTATTACTATACCGTTCATACAGCTAATACAAACATTTCTTTACCTGTGAGCCCTGTGGAGAAAGTATCTGTTAACACTACCTGACTGTTTCTACAAATACTCAGGATTACTTGTGTGTAACTAGAATAACATCTTTGTACCAGTCCCGGGATTCACACTGTGGTCTGTGTGTGTGCAAAACATAATAACATATAGCTATTTCATAACACACTGAACTACCAGGGCATTGCTGTCTAATGCCTGACTGATTTGTGCCTAAAACTCATTTGGTTACATAATCTAACCTTGTAATATAAGTGGAGTGTCACAGAAGACTGTAATGATAGTTGAACACACATGCCTGAGATTCATACATGATAGATAGTGAACTGTGTATTGATACTTTGACTGCAGGTGTACACATTTAACCTCTAGTGGATGTGAATATGTGTGATCTGTGCAGACCATGGCCGGGTGCTTTGTTGCATACCCAACCCATATACATTTGCACATCATACATTTGCAGACTCCACCTATTACAGTCTCATACTTGCCTGCATCAGCATACCTACATTCAGGAAAACATGTAGCTGAAATGCAAAGGTTAGCACAGGACAATGCTGCAGGGAACACAGTCTAATACATTACACATTACTATTCAAGGTTCAGCTCTTAGTGCAGAACATATATCAATTTTCCTTGTATCTTGTCATACAGCTCCACATCTACAGTTTGGCATAACAGCTGCTTAGCAGACAAACCTCAGTGACTTCATGCTCTCATAGCCATATTTGCTGTGTAGCACCTGTACACATGTATTTCTTCAACAACAGACCATATTAAACACAACAGTTTTTTTGGAATAAGCTTTATTGTTGGTAACACATCACAGTGCTTTATTACAGTCTAACTTCTACATTCAGTTGTACTGCATATCCTGTAGATGAAGAATGTATGTCATTGATTATTTTCACAGTAGCAAGTACAGTATAGCTTATTACCAGAGGCATTCCTACACAGTATTAATAAAGTATTGGCTTCCTTTCATTAATAGCAGCTCATTTTCTGCCTTCATCTGTATTACACAGTACCTGGCATTACTTACTTATATGAATGTTGGTCTAACAACACATTTATTTAGTACACTTAGAGCACACTATACCTAATGGCAGAAAACAATTACTCTGTGTGCACAGCCTCTCCAGTTGTCCTCCTTGGGATTCCCACATTATGAGCCATCTTATCTACAGCTGTGGGGAAAAACACACCGTTATGCATACCTGTCTATCAGACATTCATACTACAATTTGATAAAGCAACAGCTCAAATACTTACAAACTTTTGGGCCATTTCCGTCCTGAGCATCTTGGATCCACTGGACCAAGAGAGCCCCCTTCCCCCGTTTGAGGTTGTCATAACGGTGATGGACCTGCTCACCAGTGCGAGGGATGCCAGTGGCATTGGTGAGCTTAATTGCCAGATGGTCTCAGGCCTCATTCTTATATTCTGAGCCCTGGTACTGGCCCTGCAGCAGTCTGATGTCATAGTTTTTACAAGGAGCCTAGCCATGACTCTAAACTCCAAAATGTCCCAGCGCTGTACCTAAAAGCATGCTCCTTTACCAGCACCTAACATACCTCCTACAGGGATCAAACTCTAATGGGTTCTGCCTGTATTTCCACCTGAGTGGTTTAAATAAGGCCATATTCCTGCCATTTGCCATCATTGGACCATTTTTGACAATGCTGAGCAAAGCTCAGCCATGCGCAAACCCACTAAGCTGAGTTGAGCAGTGCTTAAAGTGGCAAATGCTGAGCAGTGCTTAGCAGTGCGGAAATCAACTCAGCTGAGCTGAATACTGATTAGAATGGTCCTGTTTAAGCATTACTTAACTTGGCTTAGCATTGCTTCTCAAAACTGAGCTAAGTGCAAACAATAGTTTTCATTAAAAAATTAAGAATTGGATATTATTTACTCATTACTGACATATTAGTAAATGTATATATTTTACTTCACATGACGTCCCCTATGTGCTTTGATTACATTACCTTGGGGTGTGACTGTACTGTATGGGACACTTGTGTTTAAATGGGGGATTTCACATCATTATATCCACCGACAATGGGATTTTGGACCAGCTGCACTATGCTGGTTAACAAATATCAATTGCTACATCATTAAACAAAAAAAAAAAAATTTACAGTGTTTCCCATGTAAAAGCTTGAATGTTCTGTCTTGGTATTCAAGCAGTGCACCTACTACACACAAACCAGAATTCAAATCACTAAGCTAACTCTGCTGCTAACATTTGAGCTATACATTTCTATATAGCTCTTCATGATGTTTTAAACACTGCTGAGTAAAGCCTCTCTCTCTCTCTCTCTCTCTCTATATATATATATATATATATATATATATATATATATATATATATATATATATATATATATATGTGTGTGTGTGTGTGTGTGTGTGTGTGTGTGTATATATATATATATATATATATATATATATATATATATATATATATATATATATATATATAAATAACTATATGTAAACTAAGCACTTGAGTTTCAGGCCACATACTCTTCATGAAAATCCATGCTAATGCAAAACCTGTCATTTTATCAACTTTCTAAGTTTGTAAGAGCAATATTTATAAACTGTCCCTATTCTTTGGGCTTTTATCCCACTTTTAATCAATGGGCCTTGTCCACACTTCTTGCTCTAAGAGGTTGAGAGGTGTGTGTCCGAGGACACTATTTTATTGTAAAGTGCCATACGGCACTTTCAAAATGCAGGGTGTGTGTTACAGAACATGTCACACACCCCCTGCATTAAATTCGCTTCCCATTCAGTATTTCTGTGTCCGCAGACACTGTTTTCTTTTGTAAAGTGCTGTAAGGCACTTTCACAATGCAGGGGCTATGTGAAAGTACCTGTCACCACCCCCCCCGCATTGCATTTCCTTCCCATTTATCATTTCAGTGTCCACAGACACTGTTTTCTATTCTAAAGTGCTGTACGGTACTTTGACAGTGCAGGGAGCATGTTACAGATCTGCGAGCACTACTGTAACACACCCCCTGAACTGAATCCATGGATGTGTACACAGCTCCATCTCAGTAGCGCCCCTTCACTAATATGCAAGGCGCACTGCTGAAAGGGGGATGCGGACGTGGACACCATCCACTCCATGTAGGAATAAAACTATTCATACATGGAGTTTATTGAATCCTAGTAATGCATTTGAGTTCAGGGTCTGCATTTTTGATGTTTGGTATTGTTTTTTATCAAGTTACTGGTTGGTTGGTTTTACGACCGTTTCTTTGTTTGATAGTTTTCCCTGCTAAATGTTTTTTCAATGATAGCTGTAGTCAGTTGGATTTTGATGTTTGTAAGGTAGTAGGAACAATGAAGGAATGTATGAATGTGAAGTCCATGGAACAGATCTGATACACAGGAAGGTAGCAAACTGGTAAATTTTCCATGTCCCTCACTATCTCTACTGTGTGTGAATACGTGTGCATATACATACATTAAAAATATATCTACAGTGCATATAAAAAGTTTACACACCCCTGTTAAAAGGCCAGGTTTTTGTGATGTAAAAAAATGAGTCCACAAAACTTTTCCCACCTTTAATGTGACCTATAACCTGTACAATTCAATTGAAAAACAAACAAATCTGTTAGGGGGAAATATAAAAAATAAAAAAAAGTACAATAAGCTGGTTGCTTAAGTGTGCAAACCCTTAAACTAATACTTTGTTGAAGCACCTTTTGATTTAATTGCAACATTCAGTCTTCTTGGGTACACACCTGCCATCAATTAAAGAGACTCTGATTAACCCCAAATAAATTTCAGCTGTCCTAGTAGGAGTTTCCTGACATTTATTAAGTTGCCTGCTACAGCAAAAGCCAAGATTTGCAGAGAGCTTACAAACCATCAAAGGGATCTCATTGTTGAAAGGTATCTGTCAGGAGAAGGGTACAAAAAATGCCCACATCATTGGATATACCATGGAACACAGTGAAGGCAGTCATCACAAAGTGGAGAAAATATGGGACAACAGTGGCATTGTAAAGAACTGGACGTTCCTCCAAAATTGATAAAAAACAACAAGATGACAACTGGTCAGCGAGGCTGCCAAGAGACCTACAGTAACACTGAAGGAGCTGCAGGAATTTCTGTCAAGTACTGGTTGTGCACTACATGTGACAGCAATCTCCCATATTCTCCATATGTCTGGGCTATGGGGTAGAGTTGCAAGATGGAAGCCTTTTCTTACACAGAAAAACATCCAGGCTTGGCTAAAATTTGCAAAACAATACATCAAGTCTCCCAAAAGCATGTGGGAAAATGTGTTATGGTCTGATGAGACCAAGTATGAACTTTTTGGCCACAACTCCAAAAGGTACATTTGGCATAAAAACAACACTTTGCATCAACAAAAAAACACCATCCCCATGGTGAAGCATTGTGGTGGCAACACCATCCCCACGGTGAAGCATGGTGATGGCAGTATCATGCTTTGGGTTTGTTTTTCTTCAGCTGGAACTGGGGCTTTAGTCAAGGTGGAGGGAATTATGAACAGTTCCAAATACCAGTCACTTTTGGCCCCAAACCTCCAGGCGTCTGCTAGAAAGCTGAAGATGGAAAGGAATTTCACCTTTCATCATGACAATGACCCCAAGCATACATCCAAATCAACAAAAGAATGGCTTCACCAGAAGAAAATTAAAGTTTTGGAATGGCCCAGCCAGAGCCTAGACCT